>NW_026780515.1:0-33259 GCF_030144855.1 Hypanus sabinus | reverse complement strand
GGAACGGGGATAGGGTGTGAGGGACTGAGGGGGGAGAGTGGGGATAGGGTGTCAGTGGGAGTGAGTAGGGTGGGTGAACGGGGATAGGGTATCAGTGAGAGTGAGGAGGGTGGGGGAACGGGGATAGGGTGTCAGTGGGAGTGAGGAGGGTGGGGGGAACGGGGATAGGGTGTCAGTGGGTGAGGAGGGTGGGGGAACGGGGATAGGGTGTCAGTGAGAGTGAGGGGGAGAGTGGGGATAGGGTGTCAGTGGGAGTGAGGAGAGTGGGGGGAACGGGGATAGGGTGTCAGTGAGTGAGGAGGGTGGGGGAACGGGGATAGGGTGTCAGTGAGAGTGAGGGGGAGAGTGGGGATAGGGTGTCAGTGAGAGTGAGGAGGGTGGGGGAACGGGGATAGGGTGTGAGTGGGAGTGAGGAGGGTGAGGGAACAGGGATAGGGTGTCAGTGAGAGTGAGGAGGGTGGGGGAACGGGGATAGGGTGTCAGTGGGACTGAGGAGGGGGGGAACGGGGACAGGGTGTCAGTGGGAGTGAGGAGGGTGGGGGAAACGGGGATAGGGTGTCAGTGGGAGTGAGGAGGGTGGGGGAACGGGTATAGGGTGTCAGTCAGTGAGGAGGGTGGGGGGAACGGGGATAGGGTGTCAGTGGGAGTGAGGAGGGTGGGGGGAATGGGGATAGGGTGTCAGTGGGTGAGGAGGGTGGGGGAACGGGGATAGGGTGTCAGTGAGAGTGAGGGGGGAACGGGGATAGGGTGTGAGGGACTGAGGGGGGAGAGTGGGGATAGGGTGTCAGTGGGAGTGAGTAGGGTGGGGGAACGGGGATAGGGTGTCAGTGAGTGAGGTGGGGGGAACGGGGATAGGGTGTCAGTGAGTGAGGAGGGTGGGGGGAATGGGGATAGGCTGTCAGTGGGAGTGAGGAGGGTGGGGGGAACGGGGATAGGGTGTCAGTGAGTGAGGAGGGTGGGGGGAACGGGGATAGGGTGTCAGTGGGTGAGGAGGGTGGGGGAACGGGGATAGGGTGTCAGTGAGAGTGAGGGGGGGAACGGGGATAGGGTGTGAGGGACTGGGGGGAGAGTGGGGATAGGGTGTCAGTGGGTGTGAGGAGGGTAGGGGAACGGGGATAGGGAGTCAGTGGGAGGGAGGAGGGTGGGGGAACGGGGATAGGGTGTCAGTGGGAGTGAGGAGGGTGGGGGAACGGGGATAGGGTGTCAGTGGGACTGAGGAGGGTGGGGGGAACGGGGATAGGGTGTCAGTGAGTGAGGAGGGTGGGGGGAACGGGGATAGGGTGTCAGTGGGAGTGAGGAGGGTGGGGGGAACGGGGATAGGGTGTCAGTGAGTGAGGAGGGTGGGGGGAACGGGGATAGGGTGTCAGTGGGGGTGAGGAGGGTGGGGGAATGGGGATGGGGTGTCAATGGGTGAGTAGGGTGGGGGAACGGGGATAGGGTGTCAGTGAGTGAGGAGGGTGGGGGGAATGGGGATAGGGTGTCAGTGGGAGTGAGGAGGGTGTGGGGAACGGGGATAGGGTGTCAGTGAGTGAGGAGGGTGGGGGGAACGGGGATAGGGTGTCAGTGGGTGAGGAGGGTGGGGGAACGGGGATAGGGTGTCAGTGAGAGTGAGGGGGGGAACGGGGATAGGGTGTGAGGGACTGAGGGGGGAGAGTGGGGATAGGGTGTCAGTGGGAGTGAGTAGGGTGGGTGAACGGGGATAGGGTATCAGTGAGAGTGAGGAGGGTGGGGGAACGGGGATAGGGTGTCAGTGGGAGTGAGGAGGGTGGGGGAACGGGGATAGGGTGTCAGTGAGTTAGGAGGGTGGGGGGAACGGGGATAGGGTGTCAGTGGGTGAGGAGGGTGGGGGAACGGGGATAGGGTGTCAATGAGAGTGAGGGGGAACGGGGATAGGGTGTGAGGGACTGAGGGGGGAGAGTGGGGATAGGGTGTCAGTGGGAGTGAGGAGGGTAGGGGAACGGGGATAGGGAGTCAGTGGGAGGGTGGGGGAACGGGGATAGGGTGTCAGTGGGAGTGAGGAGGGTGGGGGAACGGGGATAGGGTGTCAGTGAGAGTGAGGGGGGAACAGGGATAGGGTGTGAGGGACTGAGGGTGGAGAGTGGGGATAGGGTGTCAGTGGGAGTGAGTAGGGTGGGGGAACGGGGATAGGGTGTCAGTGAGTGAGGAGGGTGGGGGGAATGGGGATAGGGTGTCAGTGGGAGTGATAAGGGTGGGGGGAACGGGGATAGGGTGTCAGTGAGTGAGGAGGGTGGGGGGAACGGGGATAAGGTGTCAGTGAGTGAGGAGGGTGGGGGGAACGGGGATAGGGTGTCAGTGAGTGAGGAGGGTGGGGGGAATGGGGATAGGGTGTCAGTGGGAGTGAGGAGGGTGGGGGGAACGGGGATAGGGTGTCAGTGAGTGAGGAGGGTGGGGGGAACGGGGATAGGGTGTCAGTGGGTGAGGAGGGTGGGGGAACGGGGATAGGGTGTCAGTGAGAGTGAGGGGGGGAACGGGGATAGGGTGTGAGGGACTGAGGGGGGAGAGTGGGGATAGGGTGTCAGTGGGAGTGAGGAGGGTGGGGGAACGGGGATAGGGAGTCAGTGGGAGGGAGGAGGGTGGGGGAACGGGGATAGGGTGTCAGTGGGAGTGAGGAGGGGGGGAACGGGGATAGGGTGTGAGTGGGAGTGAGGAGGGTGAGGGAACAGGGATAGGGTGTCAGTGAGAGTGAGGAGGGTTTGGGAACGGGGATAGGGTGTCAGTGGGACTGAGGAGGGGGGGAACGGGGACAGGGTGTCAGTGGGAGTGAGGAGGGTGGGGGGAACGCATAGGGTGTCAGTAAGTGAGGAGGGTGGGGGAACGGGGATAGGGTGTCAGTGGGAGTGAGGAGGGTGGGGGAAAGGGGATAGGGTGTCAGTGGGTGTGAGTAGGGTGGGGGAACGGGGATAGGGTGTGAGGGACTGAGGGGGGAGAGTGGGGATAGGGTGTCAGTGGGAGTGAGTAGGGTGGGGGAACGGGGATAGGGTGTCAGTGAGAGTGAGGAGGGTGGGGGAACGGGGATAGGGTGTCAGTGGGAATGAGGAGGGTGGGGGGAATGGGGATAGGGTGTCAGTGGGAGTGAGGAGAGTGGGGGGAACGGGGATAGGGTGTCAGTGAGTGAGGAGGGTGGGGGAACGGGGATAGGGTGTCAGTGAGAGTGAGGAGGGTGGGGGAACGGGGATAGGGTGTCAGTGGGACTGAGGAGGGGGGGAACGGGGACAGGGTGTCAGTGGGAGTGAGGAGGGTGGGGGGAAAGCATAGGGTGTCAGTAAGTGAGGAGGGTGGGGGAACGGGGATAGGGTGTCAGTGGGAGTGAGGAGGGTGGGGGAAAGGGGATAGGGTGTCAGTGGGAGTGAGGAGGGTGGGGGAATGGGGATAGGGTGTCAGTGGGAGTGAGGAGGGTGGGGGAACGGGCATAGGGTATCAGTGGGTGAGGAGGGTGGGGGAATGGGGATAGGGAGTCAGTGAGAGTGAGGAGGGTGGGGGAATGGGGATAGGGTGTCAGTGGGTGAGGAGGGTGGGGGAATGGGGATAGGGAGTCAGTGAGAGTGAGGAGGGTGGGGGAATGGGGATAGGGTGTCAGTGAGAGTGAGGAGGGGGGTGAACGGGGATAGGGTGTCAGTGAGAGTGAGGAGGGTGGGGGAATGGGGATAGGGTGTCAATCAGAGTGAGGAGGGTGGGGGAACGGGTATAGGGTGTCAGTGGGTGAGGAGGGTGGGGGAATGGGGATAGGGAGTCAGTGAGAGTGAGGAGGGTGGGGGAATGGGGATAGGGTGTCAGTGAGGAGGGTGGGGGAATGGGGATAGGGTGTCAGTGAGAGTGAGGAGGGTGGGGGAACGGGGATAGGGTGTCAGTGAGGAGGGTGGGGGAACGGGGATAGGGTGTCAGTGAGAGTGAGGAGGGTGGGGGAACGGGGATAGGGTGTCAGTGAGTGAGGAGGGTGGGGGAACAGGGATAGGGTGTCAGTGAGAGTGAGGAGGGTGGGGGAACGGGGATAGGGTGTCAGTGAGTGAGGAGGGTGGGGGGAACGGGGATAGGGTGTCAGTGGGAGTGAGGATGGTGGGGGGAACGGGGATAGGGTGTCAGTGAGAGTGAGGGGGGAACGGGGATAGGGTGTGAGGGACTGAGGGGGGAGAGTGGGGATAGGGTGTCAGTGGGAGTGAGTAGGGTGGGGGAACGGGGATAGGGTGTCAGTGAGTGAGGAGGGTGGGGTTAACGGGGATAGGGTGTCAGTGAGTGAGGAGGGTGGGGGGAATGGGGATAGGGTGTCAGTGGGAGTGAGGAGGGTGGGGGGAACGGGGATAGGGTGTCAGTGAGTGAGGAGGGTGGGGGGAACGGGGATAGGGTGTCAGTGGGTGAGGAGGGTGGGGGAACGGGGATAGGGTGTCAGTGAGAGTGAGGGGGGGAACGGGGATAGGGTGTGAGGGACTGAGGGGGGAGAGTGGGGATAGGGTGTCAGTGGGAGTGAGGAGGGTAGGGGAACGGGGATAGGGAGTCAGTGGGAGGGAGGAGGGTGGGGGAACGGGGATAGGGTGTCAGTGGGAGTGAGGAGGGTGGGGGAACGGGGATAGGGTGTCAGTGGGACTGAGGAGGGTGGGGGGAACGGGGATAGGGTGTCAGTGAGTGAGGAGGGTGGGGGGAACGGGGATAGGGTGTCAGTGGGAGTGAGGAGGGTGGGGGGAACGGGGATAGGGTGTCAGTGAGTGAGGAGGGTGGGGGGAACGGGGATAGGGTGTCAGTGGGGGTGAGGAGGGTGGGGGAATGGGGATGGGGTGTCAATGGGTGAGTAGCGTGGGGGAACGGGGATAGGGTGTCAGTGAGTGAGGAGGGTGGGGGGAATGGGGATAGGGTGTCAGTGGGAGTGAGGAGGGTGTGGGGAACGGGGATAGGGTGTCAGTGAGTGAGGAGGGTGGGGGGAACGGGGATAGGGTGTCAGTAGGTGAGGAGGGTGGGGGAACGGGGATAGGGTGTCAGTGAGAGTGAGGGGGGGAACGGGGATAGGGTGTGAGGGACTGAGGGGGGAGAGTGGGGATAGGGTGTCAGTGGGAGTGAGTAGGGTGGGGGAACGGGGATAGGGTGTCAGTGAGAGTGAGGAGGGTGGGGGAACGGGGATAGGGTGTCAGTGGGAGTGAGGAGGGTGGGGGGAACGGGGATAGGGTGTCAGTGAGTGAGGAGGGTGGGGGGAACGGGGATAGGGTGTCAGTGGGTGAGGAGGGTGGGGGAACGGGGATAGGGTGTCAATGAGAGTGAGGGGGGGAAACGGGGATAGGGTGTGAGGGACTGAGGGGGGAGAGTGGGGATAGGGTGTCAGTGGGAGTGAGGAGGGTAGGGGAACGGGGATAGGGAGTCAGTGGGAGGGAGGAGGGTGGGGGAACGGGGATAGGGTGTCAGTGGGAGTGAGGAGGGTGGGGGAACGGGGATAGGGTGTCAGTGAGAGTGAGGGGGGAACGGGGATAGGGTGTGAGGGACTGAGGGGGGAGAGTGGGGATAGGGTGTCAGTGGGAGTGAGTAGGGTGGAGGAACGGGGATAGGGTGTCAGTGAGTGAGGAGGGTGGGGGGAATGGGGATAGGGTGTCAGTGGGAGTGAGGAGGGTGGGGGGAACGGGGATAGGGTGTCAGTGAGTGAGGAGGGTGGGGGGAACGGGGATAGGGTGTCAGTGAGTGAGGAGGGTGGGGGGAACGGGGATAGGGTGTCAGTGAGTGAGGAGGGTGGGGGGAATTGGGATAGGGTGTCAGTGGGAGTGAGGAGGGTGGGGGGAACGGGGATAGGGTGTCAGTGAGTGAGGAGGGTGGGGGGAACGGGGATAGGGTGTCAGTGGGTGAGGAGGGTGGGGGAACGGGGATAGGGTGTCAGTGAGAGTGAGGGGGGGAACGGGGATAGGGTGTGAGGGACTGAGGGGGGAGAGTGGGGATAGGGTGTCAGTGGGAGTGAGGAGGGTGGGGGAACGGGGATAGGGAGTCAGTGGGAGGGAGGAGGGTGGGGGAAAGGGGATAGGGTGTCAGTGGGAGTGAGGAGGGGGGGAACGGGGATAGGGTGTGAGTGGGAGTGAGGAGGGTGAGGGAACAGGGATAGGGTGTCAGTGAGAGTGAGGAGGGTTTGGGAACGGGGATAGGGTGTCAGTGGGACTGAGGAGGGGGGGAACGGGGACAGGGTGTCAGTGGGAGTGAGGAGGGTGGGGGGAACGCATAGGGTGTCAGTAAGTGAGGAGGGTGGGGGAACGGGGATAGGGTGTCAGTGGGAGTGAGGAGGGTGGGGGAAAGGGGATAGGGTGTCAGTGGGTGTGAGTAGGGTGGGGGAACGGGGATAGGGTGTGAGGGACTGAGGGGGGAGAGTGGGGATAGGGTGTCAGTGGGAGTGAGTAGGGTGGGGGAACGGTGATAGGGTGTCAGTGAGAGTGAGGAGGGTGGGGGAACGGGGATAGGGTGTCAGTGGGAGTGAGGAGGGTGGGGGGAATGGGGATAGGGTGTCAGTGGGAGTGAGGAGAGTGGGGGGAACGGGGATAGGTTGTCAGTGAGTGAGGAGGGTGGGGGGAACGGGGATAGGGTGTCAGTGGGTGAGGAGGGTGGGGGAACGGGGATAGGGTGTCAGTGAGAGTGAGGGGGAGAGTGGGGATAGGGTATCAGTGGGAGTGAGGAGGGTAGGGGAACGGGAAAGGGTGTGAGTGGGAGTGAGGAGGGTGAGGGAACAGGGATAGGGTGTCAGTGAGAGTGAGGAGGGTGGGGGAACGGGGATAGGGTGTCAGTGGGACTGAGGAGGGGGGAACGGGGACAGGGTGTCAGTGGGAGTGAGGAGGGTGGGGGGAACGGGGATAGGGTGTCAGTGGGAGTGAGGAGGGTGGGGGAACAGGTATAGGGTATCAGTCAGTGAGGAGGGTGGGGGGAACGGGGATAGGGTGTCAGTGGGAGTGAGGAGGGTGGGGGGAATGGGGATAGGGTGTCAGTGGGTGAGGAGGGTGGGGGAACGGGGATAGGGTGTCAGTGAGAGTGAGGGGGGAACGGGGATAGGGTGTCAGTGAGAGTGAGGGGGGAGAGTGGGGATAGGGTGTCAGTGGGAGTGAGTAGGGTGGGGGAACGGGGATAGGGTGTCAGTGAGTGAGGAGGGTGGGGGGAACGGGGATAGGGTGTCAGTGAGTGAGGAGGGTGGGGGGAATGGGGATAGGGTGTCAGTGGGAGTGAGGAGGGTGGGGGGAACGGGGATAGGGTGTCAGTGAGTGAGGAGGGTGGGGGGAACGGGGATAGGGTGTCAGTGGGTGAGGAGGGTGGGGGAACGGGGATAGGGTGTCAGTGAGAGTGAGGGGGGGAACGGGGATAGGGTGTGAGGGACTGAGGGGGGAGAGTGGGGATAGGGTGTCAGTGGGAGTGAGGAGGGTAGGGGAACGGGGATAGGGAGTCAGTGGGAGGGAGGAGGGTGGGGGAACGGGGATAGGGTGTCAGTGGGAGTGAGGAGGGTGGGGGAACGGGGATAGGGTGTCAGTGGGACTGAGGAGGGTGGGGGGAACGGGGATAGGGTGTCAGTGAGTGAGGAGGGTGGGGGGAACGGGGATAGGGTGTCAGTGGGAGTGAGGAGGGTGGGGGGAACGGGGATAGGGTGTCAGTGAGTGAGGAGGGTGGGGGGAACGGGGATAGGGTGTCAGTGGGGGTGAGGAGGGTGGGGGAATGGGGATGGGGTGTCAATGGGTGAGTAGGGTGGGGGAACGGGGATAGGGTGTCAGTGAGTGAGGAGGGTGGGGGGAATGGGGATAGGGTGTCAGTGGGAGTGAGGAGGGTGTGGGGAACGGGGATAGGGTGTCAGTGAGTGAGGAGGGTGGGGGGAACGGGGATAGGGTGTCAGTGGGTGAGGAGGGTGGGGGAACGGGGATAGGGTGTCAGTGAGAGTGAGGGGGGGAACGGGGATAGGGTGTGAGGGACTGAGGGGGGAGAGTGGGGATAGGGTGTCAGTGGGAGTGAGTAGGGTGGGGGAACGGGGATAGGGTGTCAGTGAGAGTGAGGAGGGTGGGGGAACGGGGATAGGGTGTCAGTGGGAGTGAGGAGGGTCGGGGGAACGGGGATAGGGTGTCAGTGAGTGAGGAGGGTGGGGGGAACGGGGATAGGGTGTCAGTGGGTGAGGAGGGTGGGGGAACGGGGATAGGGTGTCAATGAGAGTGAGGGGGGGAACGGGGATAGGGTGTGAGGGACTGAGGGGGGAGAGTGGGGATAGGGTGTCAGTGGGAGTGAGGAGGGTAGGGGAACGGGGATAGGGAGTCAGTGGGAGGGTGGGGGAACGGGGATAGGGTGTCAGTGGGAGTGAGGAGGGTGGGGGAACGGGGATAGGGTGTCAGTGAGAGTGAGGGGGGGAACGGGGATAGGGTGTGAGGGACTGAGGGGGGAGAGTGGGGATAGGGTGTCAGTGGGAGTGAGTAGGGTGGGGGAACGGGGATAGGGTGTCAGTGAGTGAGGAGGGTGGGGGGAATGGGGATAGGGTGTCAGTGGGAGTGAGGAGGGTGGGGGGAACGGGGATAGGGTGTCAGTGAGTGAGGAGGGTGGGGGGAACGGGGATAGGGTGTCAGTGAGTGAGGAGGGTGGGGGGAACGGGGATAGGGTGTCAGTGAGTGAGGAGGGTGGGGGGAATGGGGATAGGGTGTCAGTGGGAGTGAGGAGGGTGGGGGGAACGGGGATAGGGTGTCAGTGAGTGAGGAGGGTGGGGGAACGGGGATAGGGTGTCAGTGGGTGAGGAGGGTGGGGGAACGGGGATAGGGTGTCAGTGAGAGTGAGGGGGGGAACGGGGATAGGGTGTGAGGGACTGAGGGGGGAGAGTGGGGATAGGGTGTCAGTGGGAGTGAGGAGGGTGGGGGAACGGGGATAGGGAGTCAGTGGGAGGGAGGAGGGTGGGGGAACGGGGATAGGGTGTCAGTGGGAGTGAGGAGGGGGGGAACGGGGATAGGGTGTGAGTGGGAGTGAGGAGGGTGAGGGAACAGGGATAGGGTGTCAGTGAGAGTGAGGAGGGTTTGGGAACGGGGATAGGGTGTCAGTGGGACTGAGGAGGGGGGGAACGGGGACAGGGTGTCAGTGGGAGTGAGGAGGGTGGGGGGAACGCATAGGGTGTCAGTAAGTGAGGAGGGTGGGGGAACGGGGATAGGGTGTCAGTGGGAGTGAGGAGGGTGGGGGAAAGGGGATAGGGTGTCAGTGGGTGTGAGTAGGGTGGGGGAACGGGGATAGGGTGTGAGGGACTGAGGGGGGAGAGTGGGGATAGGGTGTCAGTGGGAGTGAGTAGGGTGGGGGAACGGGGATAGGGTGTCAGTGAGAGTGAGGAGGGTGGGGGAACGGGGATAGGGTGTCAGTGGGAGTGAGGAGGGTGGGGGGAATGGGGATAGGGTGTCAGTGGGAGTGAGGAGAGTGGGGGGAACGGGGATAGGGTGTCAGTGAGTGAGGAGGGTGGGGGAACGGGGATAGGGTGTCAGTGAGAGTGAGGGGGAGAGTGGGGATAGGGTATCAGTGGGAGTGAGGAGGGTAGGGGAACGGGAAAGGGTGTGAGTGGGAGTGAGGAGGGTGAGGGAACAGGGATAGGGTGTCAGTGAGAGTGAGGAGGGTGGGGGAACGGGGATAGGGTGTCAGTGGGACTGAGGAGGGGGGGAACGGGGACAGGGTGTCAGTGGGAGTGAGGAGGGTGGGGGGAAAGCATAGGGTGTCAGTAAGTGAGGAGGGTGGGGGAACGGGGATAGGGTGTCAGTGGGAGTGAGGAGGGTGGGGGAATGGGGATAGGGTGTCAGTGGGTGAGGAGGGTGGGGGAATGGGGATAGGGAGTCAGTGAGAGTGAGGAGGGTGGGGGAATGGGGATAGGGTGTCAGTGAGAGTGAGGAGGGGGGTGAACGGGGATAGGGTGTCAGTGAGAGTGAGTAGGGTGGGGGAATGGGGATAGGGTGTCAATCAGAGTGAGGAGGGTGGGGGAACGGGTATAGGGTGTCAGTGGGTGAGGAGGGTGGGGGAATGGGGATAGGGAGTCAGTGAGAGTGAGGAGGGTGGGGGAATGGGGATAGGGTGTCAGTGAGAGTGAGGAGGGGGGTGAACGGGGATAGGGTGTCAGTGAGGAGGGTGGGGGAATGGGGATAGGGTGTCAGTGAGAGTGAGGAGGGTGGGGGAACGGGGATAGGGTGTCAGTGAGTGAGGAGGGTGGGGGAACGGGGATAGGGTGTCAGTGAGAGTGAGGAGGGTGGGGGAACGGGGATAGGGTATCAGTGAGAGTGAGGAGGGTGGGGGAACGGGGATAGGGTGTCAGTGAGGAGGGTGGGGGAACGGGGATAGGGTGTCAGTGAGAGTGAGGAGGTTGGGGGGAACGGGGATAGGGTGTCAGTGGGTGAGGAGGGTGGGGGAATGGGTATAGGGTGTCAGTGAGAGTGAGGAGGGTGGGGGAATGGGGATAGGGTGTCAGTCAGAGTGAGGAGGGTGGGGGAACGGGGATAGGGTGTCAGTGAGAGTGAGGAGGGTGGGGGAACGGGTATAGGGTGTCAGTGAGAGTGAGGAGGGTGGGGGAACGGGGATAGGGTGTCAGTGAGAGTGAGGAGGGTGGGGGAACGGGTATAGGGTGTCAGTGAGAGTGAGGAGGGTGGGGGAACGGGGATAGGGTGTCAGTGAGGAGGGTGGGGGAACGGGGATAGGGTGTCAGTGAGAGTGAGGAGGGTGGGGGAACTGGGATAGGGTGTCAGTGAGTGAGGAGGGTGGGGGAACAGGGATAGGGTGTCAGTGAGAGTGAGGAGGGTGGGGGAACGGGGATAGGGTGTCAGTGAGTGAGGAGGGTGGGGGGAACAGGGATAGGGTGTCAGTGAGAGTGAGGAGGGTGGGGGAACGGGGATAGGGTGTCAGTGGGACTGAGGAGGGGGGGAACGGGGACAGGGTGTCAGTGGGAGTGAGGAGGGTGGGGGGAACGGGGATAGGGTGTCAGTGGGAGTGAGGAGGGTGGGGGAACGGGTATAGGGTGTCAGTCAGTGAGGAGGGTGGGGGGAACGGGGATAGGGTGTCAGTGGGAGTGAGGAGGGTGGGGGCAATGGGGATAGGGTGTCAGTGGGTGAGGAGGGTGGGGGAACGGGGATAGGGTGTCAGTGAGAGTGAGGGGGGAACGGGGATAGGGTGTGAGGGACTGAGGGGGGAGAGTGGGGATAGGGTGTCAGTGGGAGTGAGTAGGGTGGGGGAACGGGGATAGGGTGTCAGTGAGTGAGGAGGGTGGGGGGAACGGGGATAGGGTGTCAGTGAGTGAGGAGGGTGGGGGGAATGGGGATAGGGTGTCAGTGGGAGTGAGGAGGGTGGGGGGAACGGGGATAGGGTGTCAGTGAGTGAGGAGGGTGGGGGGAACGGGGATAGGGTGTCAGTGGGTCAGGAGGGTGGGGGAACGGGGATAGGGTGTCAGTGAGAGTGAGGGGGGGAACGGGGATAGGGTGTGAGGGACTGAGGGGGGAGAGTGGGGATAGGGTGTCAGTGGGAGTGAGGAGGGTAGGGGAACGGGGATAGGGAGTCAGTGGGAGGGAGGAGGGTGGGGGAACGGGGATAGGGTGTCAGTGGGAGTGAGGAGGGTGGGGGAACGGGGATAGGGTGTCAGTGGGACTGAGGAGGGTGGGGGGAACGGGGATAGGGTGTCAGTGAGTGAGGAGGGTGGGGGGAACGGGGATAGGGTGTCAGTGGGAGTGAGGAGGGTGGGGGGAACGGGGATAGGGTGTCAGTGAGTGAGGAGGGTGGGGGAACGGGGATAGGGTGTCAGTGGGGGTGAGGAGGGTGGGGGAATGGGGATGGGGTGTCAATGGGTGAGTAGGGTGGGGGAACGGGGATAGGGTGTCAGTGAGTGAGGAGGGTGGGGGGAATGGGGATAGGGTGTCAGTGGGAGTGAGGAGGGTGTGGGGAACGGGGATAGGGTGTCAGTGAGTGAGGAGGGTGGGGGGAACGGGGATAGGGTGTCAGTGGGTGAGGAGGGTGGGGGAACGGGGATAGGGTGTCAGTGAGAGTGAGGGGGGGAACGGGGATAGGGTGTGAGGGACTGAGGGGGGAGAGTGGGGATAGGGTGTCAGTGGGAGTGAGTAGGGTGGGGGAACGGGGATAGGGTGTCAGTGAGAGTGAGGAGGGTGGGGGAACGGGGATAGGGTGTCAGTGGGAGTGAGGAGGGTCGGGGGAACGGGGATAGGGTGTCAGTGAGTGAGGAGGGTGGGGGGAACGGGGATAGGGTGTCAGTGGGTGAGGAGGGTGGGGGAACGGGGATAGGGTGTCAATGAGAGTGAGGGGGGGAACGGGGATAGGGTGTGAGGGACTGAGGGGGGAGAGTGGGGATAGGGTGTCAGTGGGAGTGAGGAGGGTAGGGGAACGGGGATAGGGAGTCAGTGGGAGGGTGGGGGAACGGGGATAGGGTGTCAGTGGGAGTGAGGAGGGTGGGGGAACGGGGATAGGGTGTCAGTGAGAGTGAGGGGGGGAACGGGGATAGGGTGTGTGGGACTGAGGGGGGAGAGTGGGGATAGGGTGTCAGTGGGAGTGAGTAGGGTGGGGGAACGGGGATAGGGTGTCAGTGAGTGAGGAGGGTGGGGGGAATGGGGATAGGGTGTCAATGGGAGTGAGGAGGGTGGGGGGAACGGGGATAGGGTGTCAGTGAGTGAGGAGGGTGGGGGGAACGGGGATAGGGTGTCAGTGAGTGAGGAGGGTGGGGGGAACGGGGATAGGGTGTCAGTGAGTGAGGAGGGTGGGGGGAATGGGGATAGGGTGTCAGTGGGAGTGAGGAGGGTGGGGGGAACGGGGATAGGGTGTCAGTGAGTGAGGAGGGTGGGGGGAACGTGGATAGGGTGTCAGTGGGTGAGGAGGGTGGGGGAACGGGGATAGGGTGTCAGTGAGAGTGAGGGGGGGAACGGGGATAGGGTGTGAGGGACTGAGGGGGGAGAGTGGGGATAGGGTGTCAGTGGGAGTGAGGAGGGTGGGGGAACGGGGATAGGGAGTCAGTGGGAGGGAGGAGGGTGGGGGAACGGGGATAGGGTGTCAGTGGGAGTGAGGAGGGGGGGAACGGGGATAGGGTGTGAGTGGGAGTGAGGAGGGTGAGGGAACAGGGATAGGGTGTCAGTGAGAGTGAGGAGGGTTTGGGAACGGGGATAGGGTGTCAGTGGGACTGAGGAGGGGGGGAACGGGGACAGGGTGTCAGTGGGAGTGAGGAGGGTGGGGGGAACGCATAGGGTGTCAGTAAGTGAGGAGGGTGGGGGAACGGGGATAGGGTGTCAGTGGGAGTGAGGAGGGTGGGGGAAAGGGGATAGGGTGTCAGTGGGTGTGAGTAGGGTGGGGGAACGGGGATAGGGTGTGAGGGACTGAGGGGGGAGAGTGGGGATAGGGTGTCAGTGGGAGTGAGTAGGGTGGGGGAACGGGGATAGGGTGTCAGTGAGAGTGAGGAGGGTGGGGGAACGGGGATAGGGTGTCAGTGGGAGTGAGGAGGGTGGGGGGAATGGGGATAGGGTGTCAGTGGGAGTGAGGAGAGTGGGGGGAACGGGGATAGGGTGTCAGTGAGTGAGGAGGGTGGGGGAACGGGGATAGGGTGTCAGTGAGAGTGAGGGGGAGAGTGGGGATAGGGTATCAGTGGGAGTGAGGAGGGTAGGGGAACGGGAAAGGGTGTGAGTGGGAGTGAGGAGGGTGAGGGAACAGGGATAGGGTGTCAGTGAGAGTGAGGAGGGTGGGGGAACGGGGATAGGGTGTCAGTGGGACTGAGGAGGGGGGGAATGGGGACAGGGTGTCAGTGGGAGTGAGGAGGGTGGGGGGAAAGCATAGGGTGTCAGTAAGTGAGGAGGGTGGGGGAACGGGGATAGGGTGTCAGTGGGAGTGAGGAGGGTGGGGGAAAGGGGATAGGGTGTCAGTGGGAGTGAGGAGGGTGGGGGAATGGGGATAGGGTGTCAGTGGGAGTGAGGAGGGTGGGGGAACGGGCATAGGGTATCAGTGGGTGAGGAGGGTGGGGGAATGGGGATAGGGAGTCAGTGAGAGTGAGGAGGGTGGGGGAATGGGGATAGGGTGTCAGTGGGTGAGGAGGGTGGGGGAATGGGGATAGGGAGTCAGTGAGAGTGAGGAGGGTGGGGGAATGGGGATAGGGTGTCAGTGAGAGTGAGGAGGGGGGTGAACGGGGATAGGGTGTCAGTGAGAGTGAGGAGGGTGGGGGAATGGGGATAGGGTGTCAATCAGAGTGAGGAGGGTGGGGGAACGGGTATAGGGTGTCAGTGGGTGAGGAGGGTGGGGGAATGGGGATAGGGAGTCAGTGAGAGTGAGGAGGGTGGGGGAATGGGGATAGGGTGTCAGTGAGAGTGAGGAGGGGGGTGAACGGGGATAGGGTGTCAGTGAGGAGGGTGGGGGAATGGGGATAGGGTGTCAGTGAGAGTGAGGAGGGTGGGGGAACGGGGATAGGGTGTCAGTGAGTGAGGAGGGTGGGGGAACGGGGATAGGGTGTCAGTGAGAGTGAGGAGAGTGGGCAAACGGGGATAGGGTGTCAGTGAGAGTGAGGAGGGGGGAACGGGGATAGGGTGTCAGTGGGAGTGAGGAGGGTGGGGGAACGGGGATAGGGTGTCAGTGAGGAGGGTGGGGGACCGGGGATAGGGTGTCAGTGAGGAGGGTGGGGGAACGGGGATAGGGTGTCAGTGAGAGTGAGGAGGGTGGGGGAACGGGGATAGGGTGTCAGTGAGTGAGGAGGGTGGGGAACAGGGATAGGGTGTCAGTGAGAGTGAGGAGGGTGGGGGAACGGGGATAGGGTGTCAGTGAGTGAGGAGGGTGGGGGGAACGGGGATAGGGTGTCAGTGGGAGTGAGTAGGGTGGGGGAACGGGGATAGGGTGTCAGTGAGTGAGGAGGGTGGGGGGAACGGGGATAGGGTGTCAGTGAGTGAGGAGGGTGGGGGAATGGGGATAGGGTGTCAGTGGGAGTGAGGAGGGTGGGGGGAACGGGGATAGGGTGTCAGTGAGTGAGGAGGGTGGGGGGAACGGGGATAGGGTGTCAGTGGGTGAGGAGGGTGGGGGAACGGGGATAGGGTGTCAGTGAGAGTGAGGGGGGGAACGGGGATAGGGTGTGAGGGACTGAGGGGGGAGAGTGGGGATAGGGTGTCAGTGGGAGTGAGGAGGGTAGGGGAACGGGGATAGGGAGTCAGTGGGAGGGAGGAGGGTGGGGGAACGGGGATAGGGTGTCAGTGGGAGTGAGGAGGGTGGGGGAACGGGGATAGGGTGTCAGTGGGACTGAGGAGGGTGGGGGGAACGGGGATAGGGTGTCAGTGAGTGAGGAGGGTGGGGGGAACGGGGATAGGGTGTCAGTGGGAGTGAGGAGGGTGGGGGGAACGGGGATAGGGTGTCAATGGGTGAGTAGGGTGGGGGAACGGGGATAGGGTGTCAGTGAGTGAGGAGGGTGGGGGGAATGGGGATAGGGTGTCAGTGGGAGTGAGGAGGGTGTGGGGAACGGGGATAGGGTGTCAGTGAGTGAGGAGGGTGGGGGGAACGGGGATAGGGTGTCAGTGGGTGAGGAGGGTGGGGGAACGGGGATAGGGTGTCAGTGAGAGTGAGGGGGGGAACGGGGATAGGGTGTGAGGGACTGAGGGGGGAGAGTGGGGATAGGGTGTCAGTGGGAGTGAGTAGGGTGGGGGAACGGGGATAGGGTGTCAGTGAGAGTGAGGAGGGTGGGGGAACGGGGATAGGGTGTCAGTGGGAGTGAGGAGGGTGGGGGGAACGGGTATAGGGTGTCAGTGAGTGAGGAGGGTGGGGGGAACGGGGATAGGGTGTCAGTGGGTGAGGAGGGTGGGGGAACGGGGATAGGGTGTCAGTGAGAGTGAGGGGGGGAACGGGGATAGGGTGTGAGGGACTGAGGGGGGAGAGTGGGGATAGGGTGTCAGTGGGAGTGAGGAGGGTAGGGGAACGGGGATAGGGTGTCAGTGGGAGTGAGGAGGGAGGGGGAACTGGGATAGGGTGTCAGTGAGAGTGAGGGGGGGAACGGGTATAGGGTGTGAGGGACTGAGGGGGGAGAGTGGGGATAGGGTGTCAGTGGGAGTGAGTAGGGTGGGGGAACGGGGATAGGGTGTCAGTGAGTGAGGAGGGTGGGGGGAACGGGGATAGGGTGTCAGTGAGTGAGGAGGGTGGGGGGAATGGGGATAGGGTGTCAGTGGGAGTGAGGAGGGTGGGGGGAACGGGGATAGGGTGTCAGTGGGAGTGAGGAGGGTGGGGGGAACGCATAGGGTGTCAGTAAGTGAGGAGGGTGGGGGAACGGGGATAGGGTGTCAGTGGGAGTGAGGAGGGTGGGGGAAAGGGGATAGGGTGTCAGTGGGAGTGAGTAGGGTGGGGGAACGGGGATAGGGTGTGAGGGACTGAGGGGGGAGAGTGGGGATAGGGTGTCAGTGGGAGTGAGTAGGGTGGGGGAACGGGGATAGGGTTTCAGTGAGAGTGAGGAGGGTGGGGGAACGGGGATAGGGTGTCAGTGAGTGAGGAGGGTGGGGGAACGGGTATAGGGTGTCAGTGAGAGTGAGGAGTTTGGGGGAACAGGGATAGGGTGTCAGTGAGTGAGGAGGGTGGGGGAACGGGTATAGGGTGTCAGTGAGAGTGAGGAGTTTGGGGGAACGGGTATAGGGTGTCAGTGAGAGTGAGGAGGGTGGGGGAATGGGGATAGGGTGTCAGTGAGAGTGAGGAGGGTGGGGGAACGGGGATAGGGTGTCAGTGGGTGAGGAGGGTGGGGGGAACGGGGATAGGGTGTCAGTGAGACTGAGGAGTTTGGGGGAACGGGGATAGGGTGTCAGTGGGACTGAGGAGGGTGGGGGGAACGGGGATAGGGTGTCAGTGAGAGTGAGGAGGGTGGGGGAATGGGTATAGGGTGTCAGTGAGAGTGAGGAGGGTGGGGGAACGGGGATAGGGTGTCAGTGAGAGTGAGGAGGGTGGGGGAACGGGGATAGGGTGTCAGTGGGTGAGGAGGGTGGGGGGAACGGGGATAGGGTGTCAGTGAGACTGAGGAGTTTGGGGGAACGGGGATAGGGTGTCAGTGGGACTGAGGAGGGTGGGGGAACGGGGATAGTGTGTGAGTGTGAGTGAGGAGGGTGGGGGAACGGGGATAGGGTGTCAGTGGGAGTGAGGAGGGGGAACGGGGATAGGGTGTCAGTGAGT
Organism: Hypanus sabinus; assembly: GCF_030144855.1. Classification (NCBI taxonomy): domain Eukaryota; kingdom Metazoa; phylum Chordata; class Chondrichthyes; order Myliobatiformes; family Dasyatidae; genus Hypanus; species Hypanus sabinus. Next base: position 16,150 of record NW_026780515.1, on the reverse strand, counting down.
GAGGAGGGTGGGTGAACGGGGATAGGGTGTCAGTGAGTGAGGAGGGTGGGGGAACGGGGATAGGATGTCAGTAAGTGAGGAGGGTGGGGGAACGGGGATAGGGTGTCAGTGGGAGTGAGGAGGGTGGGGGAATGGGGATAGGGTGTAAGTGAGAGTGAGGAGGGGGGGAACGGGGATAGGGTGTCAGTGAGTGAGGAGGGTGGGTGAACGGGGATAGTGTGTGAGTGTGAGTGAGGAGGGTGGGTGAACGGGGATAGGGTGTCAGTGAGACTGAGGAGGGTGGGGGAACGGGGATAGGGTGTCAGTGAGTGAGGAGGGTGGGTGAACGGGGATAGGGTGTCAGTGGGAGTGAGGAGGGTGGGGGGAATGGGGATAGGGTGTCAGTGGGAGTGAGGAGGTTGGGGGAACGGGGATAGTGTGTGAGTGTGAGTGAGGAGGGTGGGGGGAACGGGGATAGGGTGTCAGTGAGTGAGGAGGGTGGGGGAACGGGTATAGGGTGTCAGTGGGAGTGAGTAGGGTGGGGGAACGGGGATAGGGTGTCAGTGAGAGTGAGGAGGGGGGGAACGGGGATAGGGTGTCAGTGGGACTGAGGAGGGTGGGGGAACGGGGATAGGGTGTCAGTGAGACTGAGGAGGGTGGGGGAACGGGGATAGGGTGTCAGTGGGTGAGGAGGGTGGGGGAACGGGGATAGGGTGTCAGTGAGAGTGAGGAGGGGGGGAACGGGGATAGGGTGTCAGTGGGTGAGGAGGGTGGGGGAACGGGGATAGGGTGTCAGTGAGTGAGGAGGGTGGGGGAACGGGGATAGGGTGTCAGTGAGTGAGGAGTGTGGGGGAAAGGGGATAGGGTGTCAGTGGGAGTGAGGAGGGTGGGGGAATGGGGATAGGGTGTCAGTGAGAGTGAGGAGGGTGGGGGAATGGGGATAGGGTGTCAGTGGGTGAGGGTGGGGGAACGGGGATAGGGTGTCAGTGAGTGAGGAGGGGGGAACGGGGATAGGGTGTCAGTGAGAGTGAGGAGGGGGTAACGGGGATAGGGTGTGAGGGACTGAGGGGGGAGAGTGGGGATAGGATGTCAGTGGGAATGAGTAGGGTGGGGGAACGGGGATAGGGTGTCAGTGGGAGGGAGGAGGGTGGGGGAACGGGGATAGGGTGTCAGTGGGAGTGAGGGGGGGAACGGGGATAGGGTGTCAGTGAGAGTGAGGTGGGTGGGTGGAACGGGGATAGGTTGTGAGTGAGTGAGGAGGGTGGGGGAATGAGGATAGGGTGTCAGTGAGAGTGAGGAGGGTGGAGGAACGGGGATAGGGTGTGAGTGAGTGAGGAGGGTGGGTGGAACGGGGATAGGGTGTGAGTGAGTGAGGAGGGTGGGGGGAACGGGGATAGGGTGTGAGTGAGGAAGGAGTGTGGGGGGAACGGGGATAGGGTGTCAGTGGGACTGAGGAGTTTGGGGGAACGGGGATAGGGTGTCAGTGGGAGTGAGGAGGGTGGGGGAACGGGGATCGGGTGTCAGTGAGAGTGAGGAGGGTGGGGGGAACGGGGATAGGGTGTCAGGTGTCAGTGGGTGAGGAGGGTGGGGGAACGGGGATAGGCTGTCAGTGAGTCAGGAGGGTGGGGTAACTGAGATAGTGTGTCACTGGGTGAGGAGGGTGGGGGAACGGGGATAGGGTGTCAGTGAGAGTGAGGAGGGTGGGGGAACGGGGATATGGTGTCAGTGGGAGTGAGGAGGGTGGGGGAACGGGGATAGGGTGTCAGTGGGAGTGAGGAGGGTGGGGGAACGGGGATAGGGTGTGAGTGAGTGAGGAGGGTGGGGGAATGGGGATAGGGTGTCAGTGAGAGTGAGGAGGGTGGGGGAACGGGGATAGGGTGTCAGTGAGAGTGAGGAGGGTGGGGGAATGGGTATAGGGTGTCAGTGAGAGTGAGGAGGGTGGGGGAACGGGGATAGGGTGTCAGTGGACTGAGGAGGGTGGGGGGAACGGGGATAGGGTGTCAGTGAGACTGAGGAGGGTGGGGGAATGGGGATAGGGTGTTACTGGGTGAGGGGGGTGGGGGATCGGGGATAGGGTGTCAGTGGGAGTGAGGAGGGTGGGGGAATGGGGATAGGGTGTTACTGGGTGAGGTGGGTGGGGGAACGGGGATAGGGTGTCAGTGGGAGTGAGGAGGGTGGGGGAATGGGGATAGGGTGTTACTGGGTGAGGAGGGTGGGGGAATGGGGATAGGGTGTCAGTGAGTGAGTAGGGTGGGGGAACGGGGATAGGGTGTCAGTGAGAGTGAGGAGTTTGGGGGAACGGGGATAGGGTGTCAGTGAGAGTGAGGAGGGTGGGGGAACGGGTATAGGGTGTCAGTGAGAGTGAGGAGGGTGGGGGAACGGGGATAGGGTGTCAGTGAGAGTGAGGAGGGTGGGGGAACGGGTATAGGGTGTCAGTGAGAGTGAGGAGGGTGGGGGAACGGGGATAGGGTGTCAGTGGGAGTGAGGAGGGTGGGGGAACGGGGATAGGGTGTCAGTGAGAGTGAGGAGGGTGGGGGAATGGGGATAGGGTGTTACTGGGTGAGGAGGGTGGGGGAATGGGGATAGGGTGTTACTGGGTGAGGAGGGTGGGGGAATGGGGATAGGGTGTCAGTGGGAGGAGGGTGGGGAACGGGGATAGGGTGTCAGTGAGTGAGGAGGGTGGGTGAACGGGGATAGTGTGTGAGTGTGAGTGAGGAGGGTGGGGGAACGGGGATAGGGTGTCAGTGGGAGTGAGGAGGGGGAACGGGGATAGGGTGTCAGTGAGTGAGGAGGGTGGGTGAACGGGGATAGTGTGTGAGTGTGAGTGAGGAGGGTGGGGGAACGGGGATAGGGTGTCCGTGGGAGTGAGGAGGGGGAACGGGGATAGGATGTCAGTGAGTGAGGAGGGTGGGTGAACGGGGATAGTGTGTGAGTGTGAGTGAGGAGGGTGGGGGAACGGGGATAGGGTGTCAGTGAGAGTGAGGAGTTTGGGGGAATGGGGATAGGGTGTCAGTGAGAGTGAGGAGGGTGGGGGAACGGGTATAGGGTGTCAGTGAGAGTGAGGAGGGTGGGGGGAACAGGGATAGGGTGTCAGTGGGAGTGAGGAGGGTGGGGGAATGGGGATAGGGTGTTACTGGGTGAGGAGGGTGGGGGAACGGGGATAGGGTGTCAGTGGGAGTGAGGAGGGTGGGGAATGGGGATAGGGTGTTACTGGGTGAGGAGGGTGGGGGAATGGGGATAGGGTGTCAGTGGGAGGACGGTGGGGGGAACGGGGATAGGGTGTCAGTGAGTAGGGAGGGTGGGTGAACGGGGATAGTGTGTGAGTGTGAGTGAGGAGGGTGGGGGAACGGGGATAGGGTGTCAGTGGGAGTGAGGAGGGTGAACGGGGATAGGGTGTCAGTGAGTGAGGAGGGTGGGTGAACGTGGATAGTGTGTGAGTGTGAGTGAGGAGGGTGGGGGAACGGGGATAGGGTGTCCGTGGGAGTGAGGAGGGGGAACGGGGATAGGGTGTCAGTGAGTGAGGAGGTTGGGGGAACGGGGATAGGGTGTCAGTGAGAGTGAGGAGGGTGGGAGAGTGGGGATAGGGTGTCAATGGGTGAGTAGGGTGGGGGAACGGGGATAGGGTGTCAGTGAGTGAGGAGGGTGGGGGAACGGGGATAGGGTGTCAGTGAGAGTGAGGAGGGTGGGGGAATGGGGATGGGGTGTCAATGGGTGAGTAGGGTGGGGGAACGGGGATAGGGTGTCAGTGGGAGTGAGGAGGGTGGGGGGAACGGGGATAGGGTGTCAGTGAGAGTGAGGAGGGTGGGTGAATGGGGATAGGGTGTCAGTGAGAGTGAGGAGGGTGGGGGAATGGGGATGGGGTGTCAATGGGTGAGTAGGGTGGGGGAACGGGGATAGGGTGTCAGTGGGAGTGAGGAGGGGGGGGAACGGGGATAGGGTGTCAGTGGGAGTGAGGAGGGTGGGGGGAACGGGGATAGGGTGTCAGTGAGTGAGGAGGGTGGGGGGAACGGGGATAGGGTGTCAGTGAGAGTGAGGAGTGTGGGGGAACGGGGATAGGGTGTCAGTGAGTGAGGAGGGTGGGGGAACGGGGATAGTGTGTGAGTGTGAGTGAGGAGGGTGGGTGAACGGGGATAGGGAGTCAGTGAGAGTGAGGAGGTTGGGGGAACGGGGATAGGGTGTCAGTGGGACTGAGGAGTTTGGGGGAACGGGGATAGGGTGTCAGTGAGAGTGAGGAGGGTGGGGGAACGGGGATAGGGTGTCAGTGAGAGTGAGGAGGGTGGGGGGAACGGGGATAGGGTGTCAGTGAGAGTGAGGAGGGTGGGGGAACGGGGATAGGGTGTCAGTGAGTGAGGAGGGTGGGGGAACGGGGATAGGGTGTCAGTGAGACTGAGGAGTTTGGGGAACGGGGATAGGGTGTCAGTGAGAGTGAGGAGGGTGGGGGAACGGGGATAGGGTGTCAGTGGGAGTGAGTAGGGTGGGGGAACGTGGATAGGGTGTCAGTGAGAGTGAGGAGGGTGGGGGAATGGGGATAGGGTGTCAGTGAGTGTGAGGAGGGTGGGGGAACGGGGATAGGGTGTCAGTGGGAGTGAGGAGGGTGGGGGAACGGGGATCGGGTGTCAGTGAGAGTGAGGAGGGTGGTGGGAACGGGGATAGGGTGTCAGTGGGTGAGGAGGGTGGAGGAACGGGATAGGCTGTCAGTGAGTCAGGAGGGTGGGGTAACTGAGATAGTGTGTCACTGGGTGAGGAGGGTGGGGGAACGGGGATAGGGTGTCAGTGAGTGAGGAGGGTGGGGGAACGGGGATAGGGTGTCAGTGGGAGTGAGGAGGGTGGGGGAACGGGGATAGGGTGTGAGTGAGTGAGGAGGGTGGGAGAATGGGGATAGGGGTGTCAGTGAGAGTGAGGAGGGTGGGGGAACGGGGATAGTGTGTAAGTGTGAGTGAGGAGGGTGGGGGGAACGGGGATAGGGTGTCAGTGAGTGAGGAGGGTGGGGGAACGGGGATAGTGAGTGTGAGTGAGGAGGGTGGGGGGAACGGGGATAGGGTGTCAGTGAGTGAGGAGGGTGTGGGAACGGGTATAGGGTGTCAGTGAGAGTGAGGAGTTTGGGGGAACGGGGATAGGGTGTCAGTGAGAGTGAGGAGGGTGGGGGAACGGGGATAGGGTGTCAGTGGGAGTGAGGAGGGTGGGGGAATGGGGATGGGGTGTCAATGGGTGAGTAGGGTGGGGGAACGGGGATAGGGTGTCAGTGAGTGAGGAGGGTGGGGGGAATGGGGATAGGGTGTCAGTGGGAGTGAGGAGGGTGGGGGGAACGGGGATAGGGTGTCAGTGAGTGAGGAGGGTGGGGGGAACGGGGATAGGGTGTCAGTGGGTGAGGAGGGTGGGGGAACGGGGATAGGGTGTCAGTGAGAGTGAGGGGGGGAACGGGGATAGGGTGTGAGGGACTGAGGGGGGAGAGTGGGGATAGGGTGTCAGTGGGAGTGAGGAGGGTGGGGGAACGGGGATAGGGAGTCAGTAGGAGGGAGGAGGGTGGGGGAACGGGGATAGGGTGTCAGTGGGAGTGAGGAGGAGGGGAACGGGGATAGGGTGTGAGGAGGGGGGGAACGGGGTATAGGGTGTCAGTGGGAGTGAGGAGGGTGAGGGAACGGGGATAGGGTGTCAGTGGGAGTGAGGAGGGTGAGGGAACGGGGATAGGGTGTCAGTGGGACTGAGGGGGGGGGGAACGGGGACAGGGTGTCAGTGGGAGTGAGGAGGGTGGGGGGAACGCATAGGGTGTCAGTAAGTGAGGAGGGTGGGGGAACGGGTATAGGGTGACAGTGGGAGTGAGGAGGGGGGAACGGGGATAGGGTGTCAGCGGGAGTGAGGAGGGTGGGGGAACAGGTATAGGGTGTCAGTGGGAGTGAGGAGGGTGGGGGAACGGGTATAGGGTATCAGTGGGAGTGAGGAGGGTGGGGGAACGGGTATAGGGTGTCAGTGGGAGTGAGGAGGTTGGGGTGAACGGGGATAGGGTGTCAGTTGGAGTGCGGAGGGTGGGGGAACGGGGATAGGGTGTCAGTGGGAGTGAGGAGGGTGGGAGAGTGGGGATAGGGTGTCAGTGGGAGTGAGGAGGGTGGGGGAATGGGGATAGGGTGTTACTGGGTGAGGAGGGTGGGGGGAACGGGGATAGGGTGGTCAGTGAGTGAGGAGGGTGGGGGGAACTGGGATAGGGTGTCAGTGGGTGAGGAGGGTGGGGGAACGGGTATAGGGTGTCAGTGGGAGTGCGGAGGGTGGGGGAACGGGGATAGGGTGTCAGTGGGAGTGAGGAGGGTGGGAGAGTGGGGATAGGGTGTCGGTGGGAGTGAGGAGGGTGGGGGGAATGGGGATAGGGTGTCAGTGGGAGTGAGGAGGGTGGGAGAGTGGGGATAGGGTGTCAGTGGGAGTGAGGAGGGTGGGGGAATGGGGATAGGGTGTTACTGGGTGAGGAGGGTGGGGGAACGGGGATAGGGTGTCAGTGGGAGGAGGGTGGGGGGAACGGGGATAGGGTGTCAGTGAGTGAGGAGGGTGGGTGAACGGGGATAGTGTGTGAGTGTGAGTGAGGAGGGTGGGGGGAACGGGGATAGGGTGTCAGTGAGTGAGGAGGGTGGGTGAACGGGGATAGGGTGTCAGTGGGAGTGAGGAGGGTGGGGGGGAACGGGGATAGGGTGTCAGTGAGTGAGGAGGGTGGGTGAACGGGGATAGGGTGTCAGTGGGAGTGAGGAGGGTGGGGGGAACGGCGATAGGGTGTCAGTGAGTGAGGAGGGTGGGGGAATGGGGATAGGGTGTAAGTGAGAGTGAGGAGGGGGGGGAACGGGGATAGGGTGTCAGTGAGTGAGGAGGGTGGGGGGAACGGGGATAGGGTGTCAGTGAGTGAGGAGGGTGGGTGAACGGGGATAGTGTGTGAGTGTGAGTGAGGAGGGTGGGTGAACGGGGATAGGGTGTCAGTGGGAGTGAGGAGGGGGAACGGGGATAGTGTGTCAGTGAGTGAGGAGGGTGGGGGAACGGGGATAGGGTGTCAGTGGGAGTGAGGAGGGTGGGGGAATGGGGATAGGGAGTCAGTGAGAGTGAGGAGGGTGGGGGAACGGGGATAGGGTGTCAGTGGGTGAGGAGGGTGGGGGAATGGGGATAGGGTGTCAGTGAGTGAGGAGGGTGGGGGAACGGGGATAGGGTGTCAGTGAGTGAGGAGTGTGGGGGAAAGGGGATAGGGTGTCAGTGGGAGTGAGGAGGGTGGGGGAATGGGGATAGGGTGTCAGTGAGAGTGAGGAGGGTGGGGGAACGGGGATAGGGTGTCAGTGAGTGAGGAGGGTGGGGGAATGGGGATAGGGTGTTAGTGAGAGTGAGGAGGGTGGGGGAACGGGGATAGGGTGTCAGTGAGTGAGGAGGGTGGGGGAACGGGTATAGGGTGTCAGTGAGAGTGAGGAGTTTGGGGGAACGGGGATAGGGTGTCAGTGAGAGTGAGGAGGGTGGGGGAATGGGTATAGTGTGTCAGTGAGAGTGAGGAGGGTGGGGGAACGGGGATAGGGTGTCAGTGGGACTGAGGAGGGTGGGGGGAACGGGGATAGGGTGTCAGTGAGACTGAGGAGTTTGGGGGAACGGGGATAGGGTGTCAGTGGGAGTGAGGAGGGTGGGGGAATGGGGATAGGGTGTTACTGGGTGAGGTGGGTGGGGGAACGGGGATAGGGTGTCAGTGGGAGTGAGGAGGGTGGGGGAATGGGGATAGGGTGTTACTGGGTGAGGAGGGTGGGGGAATGGGGATAGGGTGTCAGTGAGTGAGGAGGGTGGATGAACGGGGATAGTGTGTGAGTGTGAGTGAGGAGGGTGCGGGGAACGGGGATAGGGTGTCAGTGAGAGTGAGGAGTTTGGGGGAACGGGGATAGGGTGTCAGTGAGAGTGAGGAGGGTGGGGGAATGGGGATAGGGTGTCAGTGAGAGTGAGGAGGGTGGGGGAACGGGGATAGGGTGTCAGTGAGAGTGAGGAGGGTGGGGGAACGGGGATAGGGAGTCAGTGAGAGTGAGGAGGGTGGGGGAACGGGTATAGGGTGTCAGTGAGAGTGAGGAGGGTGGGGGAACGGGGATAGGGTGTCAGTGAGAGTGAGGAGGGTGGGGGGAACGGGGATAGGGTGTCAGTGAGAGTGAGGAGGTTGGGGGAACGGGGATAGGGTGTCAGTGAGAGTGAGGAGGGTGGGGGAACGGGGATAGGGTGTCAGTGAGAGTGAGGAGGGTGGGGGAACGGGGATAGGGTGTCAGTGAGTGAGGAGGGTGGGGGAACGGGTATAGGGTGTCAGTGAGAGTGAGGAGTTTGGGGGAACGGGTATAGGGTGTCAGTGAGAGTGAGGAGGGTGGGGGAACGGGGATAGGGTGTCAGTGAGAGTGAGGAGGGTGGGGGAACGGGGATAGGGTGTCAGTGGGTGAGGAGGGTGGGGGGAACGGGGATAGGGTGTCAGTGAGAGTGAGGAGGGTGGGGGAATGGGTATAGGGTGTCAGTGAGAGTGAGGAGGGTGGGGGAACGGGGATAGGGTGTCAGTGAGAGTGAGGAGGGTGGGGGAACGGGGATAGGGTGTCAGTGGGTGAGGAGGGTGGGGGGAACGGGGATAGGGTGTCAGTGAGACTGAGGAGTTTGGGGGAACGGGGATAGGGTGTCAGTGGGACTGAGGAGGGTGGGGGAACGGGGATAGTGTGTGAGTGTGAGTGAGGAGGGTGGGGGAACGGGGATAGGGTGTCAGTGGGAGTGAGGAGGGTGGGTGAACGGGGATAGGGTGTCCGTGGGAGTGAGGAGGGTGGGGGAACGGAGATAGGGTGTCAGTGGGAGTGAGGAGGGGGAACGGGGATAGGGTGTCAGTGAGTGAGGAGGGTGGGTGAAACGGGATAGTGTGTGAGTGTGAGTGAGGAGGGTGGGTGAACGGGGATAGGGTGTCAGTGAGTGAGGAGGGTGGGGGAACGGGGATAGGGTGTCAGTAAGTGAGGAGGGTGGGGGAACGGGGATAGGGTGTCAGTGGGAGTGAGGAGGGTGGGGGAACGGGGATAGGGTGTCAGTGAGTGAGGAGGGTGGGTGAACGGGGATAGTGTGTGAGTGTGAGTGAGGAGGGTGGGTGAACGGGGATAGGGTGTCAGTGGGAGTGAGGAGGGGGAACGGGGATAGTGTGTCAGTGAGAGTGAGGAGGGTGGGGGGAACGGGGATAGGGTGTCAGTGGGGGTGAGGAGGGTGGGGGGAATGGGGATAGGGTGTCAGTGGGAGTGAGGAGGGGGAACGGGGATAGTGTGTCAGTGAGTGAGGAGGGTGGGTGAACGGGGATAGGGTGTCAGTGGGGGTGAGGAGGGTGGGGGAAAGGGGATAGGGTGTCAGTGGGAGTGAGGAGGGGTGGGGGAATGGGGATAGGGTGTAAGTGAGAGTGAGGAGGGGGGGAACGGGGATAGGGTGTCAGTGAGTGAGGAGGGTGGGTGAACGGGGATAGTGTGTGAGTGTGAGTGAGGAGGGTGGGTGAACGGGGATAGGGTGTCAGTGGGAGTGAGGAGGGGGAACGGGGATAGTGTGTCAGTGAGAGTGAGGAGGGTGGGGGGAACGGGGATAGGGTGTCAGTGGGGGTGAGGAGGGTGGGGGGAATGGGGATAGGGTGTCAGTGGGAGTGAGGAGGGTGGGGGAATGGGGATAGGGTGTCAGTGAGAGTGAGGAGGGGGGGAACGGGGATAGGGTGTCAGTGGGTGAGGAGGGTGGGGCAACGGGGATAGGGTGTCAGTGAGTGAGGAGGGTGGGGGAACGGGGATAGGGTGTCAGTGAGTGAGGAGTGTGGGGGAAAGGGGATAGGGTGTCAGTGGGAATGAGGAGGGTGGGGGAATGGGGATAGGGTGTCAGTGAGAGTGAGGAGGGTGGGGGAATGGGGATAGGCTGTCAGTGGGTGAGGGTGGGGGAACGGGGATAGGGTGTCAGTGAGTGAGGAGGGGGGAACGGGGATAGGGTGTCAGTGAGAGTGAGGAGGGGGTAACGGGGATAGGGTGTGAGGGACTGTGGGGGGAGAGTGGGGATAGGATGTCAGTGGGAATGAGTAGGGTGGGGGAACGGGGATAGGGTGTCAGTGGGAGGGAGGAGGGTGGGGGAACGGGGATAGGGTGTCGTCAGTGGGAGTGAGGGGGGGAACGGGGATAGGGTGTCAGTGAGAGTGAGGTGGGTGGGTGGAACGGGGATAGGGTGTGAGTGGAGTGAGGAGGGTGGGGGAATGGGGATAGGGTGTCAGTGAGAGTGAGGAGGGTGGAGGAACGGGGATAGGGTGTGAGTGAGTGAGGAGGGTGGGTGGAACGGGGATAGGGTGTGAGTGAGTGAGGAGGGTGGGGGGAACGGGGATAGGGTGTGAGTGAGGAAGGAGTGTGGGGGGAACGGGGATAGGGTGTCAGTGGGACTGAGGAGTTTGGGGGAACGGGGATAGGGTGTCAGTGGGAGTGAGGAGGGTGGGGGAACGGGGATCGGGTGTCAGTGAGAGTGAGGAGGGTGGGGGGAATGGGGATAGGGTGTCAGTGGGTGAGGAGGGTGGGGGAACGGGGATAGGCTGTCAGTGAGTCAGGAGGGTGGGGTAACTGAGATAGTGTGTCACTGGGTGAGGAGGGTGGGGCAACGGGGATAGGGTGTCAGTGAGTCAGGAGGGTGGGGGAACGGGGATAGGGTGTCAGTGGGACTGAGGAGGGTGGGGGGAACGGGGATAGGGTGTCAGTGAGACTGAGGAGTTTGGGGGAACGGGGATAGGGTGTCAGTGGGAGTGAGGAGGGTGGGGGAATGGGGATAGGGTGTTACTGGGTGAGGTGGGTGGGGGAACGGGGATAGGGTGTCAGTGGGAGTGAGGAGGGTGGGGGAATGGGGATAGGGTGTTACTGGGTGAGGAGGGTGGGGGAATGGGGATAGGGTGTCAGTGAGTGAGGAGGGTGGATGAACGGGGATAGTGTGTGAGTGTGAGTGAGGAGGGTGCGGGAACGGGGATAGGGTGTCAGTGAGAGTGAGGAGTTTGGGGGAACGGGGATAGGGTGTCAGTGAGAGTGAGGAGGGTGGGGGAACGGGTATAGGGTGTCAGTGAGAGTGAGGAGGGTGGGGGAACGGGGATAGGGTGTCAGTGGGAGTGAGGAGGGTGGGGGAATGGGGATAGGGTGTCAGTGAGAGTGAGGAGGGTGGGGGAACGGGGATAGGGTGTCAGTGAGAGTGAGGAGGGTGGGGGAACGGGGATAGGGTGTCAGTGAGAGTGAGGAGGGTGGGGGAACGGGGATAGGGTGTCAGTGAGAGTGAGGAGGGTGGGGGAACGGGGATAGGGTGTCAGTGAGTGAGGAGGGTGGGGGAACGGGTATAGGGTGTCAGTGAGAGTGAGGAGTTTGGGGGAACGGGTATAGGGTGTCAGTGAGAGTGAGGAGGGTGGGGGAACGGGGATAGGGTGTCAGTGAGAGTGAGGAGGGTGGGGGAACGGGGATAGGGTGTCAGTGGGTGAGGAGGGTGGGGGGAACGGGGATAGGGTGTCAGTGAGAGTGAGGAGGGTGGGGGAATGGGTATAGGGTGTCAGTGAGAGTGAGGAGGGTGGGGGAACGGGGATAGGGTGTCAGTGAGAGTGAGGAGGGTGGGGGAACGGGGATAGGGTGTCAGTGGGTGAGGAGGGTGGGGGGAACGGGGATAGGGTGTCCGTGAGACTGAGGAGTTTGGGGGAACGGGGATAGGGTGTCAGTGGGACTGAGGAGGGTGGGGGAACGGGGATAGTGTGTGAGTGTGAGTGAGGAGGGTGGGGGAACGGGGATAGGGTGTCAGTGGGAGTGAGGAGGGGGAACGGGGATAGGGTGTCAGTGAGTGAGGAGGGTGGGTGAACGGGGATAGTGTGTGAGTGTGAGTGAGGAGGGTGGGTGAACGGGGATAGGGTGTCAGTGAGTGAGGAGGGTGGGGGAACGGGGATAGGGTGTCAGTAAGTGAGGAGGGTGGGGGAACGGGGATAGGGTGTCAGTGGGAGTGAGGAGGGTGGGGGAATGGGGATAGGGTGTCAGTGAGAGTGAGGAGGGGGGGAACGGGGATAGGGTGTCAGTGGGTGAGGAGGGTGGGGGAACGGGGATAGGGTGTCAGTGAGTGAGGAGGGTGGGGGAACGGGGATAGGGTGTCAGTGAGTGAGGAGGGTGGGGGGAACGGGGATAGGGTGTCAGTGAGTGAGGAGGGTGGGGGGAATGGGGATAGGGTGTCAGTGAGAGTGAGGAGGGTGGGGGAATGGGGATAGGGTGTCAGTGAGAGTGAGGAGGGTGGGGGAATGGGGATAGGGTGTCAGTGGGTGAGGGTGGGGGAACGGGGATAGGGTGTCAGTGAGTGAGGAGGGGGGGAACGGGGATAGGGTGTCAGTGAGAGTGAGGAGGGGGTAACGGGGATAGGGTGTGAGGGACTGTGGGGGGAGAGTGGGGATAGGATGTCAGTGGGAATGAGTAGGGTGGGGGAACGGGGATAGGGTGTCAGTGGGAGGGAGGAGGGTGGGGGAACGGGGATAGGGTGTCAGTGGGAGTGAGGGGGGGGAACGGGGATAGGGTGTCAGTGAGAGTGAGGTGGTGGGTGGGTGGAACGGGGATAGGGTGTGAGTGAGTGAGGAGGGTGGGGGAATGGGGATAGGGTGTCAGTGAGAGTGAGGAGGGTGGAGGAACGGGGATAGGGTGTGAGTGAGTGAGGAGGGTGGGTGGAACGGGGGATAGGGTGTGAGTGAGTGAGGAGGGTGGGGGGAACGGGGATAGGGTGTGAGTGAGGAAGGAGTGTGGGGGGAACGGGGATAGGGTGTCAGTGGGACTGAGGAGTTTGGGGGAACGGGGATAGGGTGTCAGTGGGAGTGAGGAGGGTGGGGGAACGGGGATCGGGTGTCAGTGAGAGTGAGGAGGGTGGGGGGAACGGGGATAGGGTGTCAGTGGGTGAGGAGGGTGGGGGAACGGGGATAGGCTGTCAGTGAGTCAGGAGGGTGGGGTAACTGAGATAGTGTGTCACTGGGTGAGGAGGGTGGGGGAACGGGGATAGGGTGTCAGTGAGTCAGGAGGGTGGGGTAACTGAGATAGTGTGTCACTGGGTGAGGAGGGTGGGGGAACGGGGATAGGGTGTCAGTGAGAGTGAGGAGGGTGGGGGAACGGGGATAGGGTGTCAGTGGGTGAGGAGGGTGGGGGGAACGGGGATAGGGTGTCAGTGAGAGTGAGGAGGGTGGGGGAACGGGGATAGGGTGTCAGTGAGAGTGAGGAGGGTGGGGGAACGGGGATAGGGTGTCAGTGGGTGAGGAGGGTGGGGGGAACGGGGATAGGGTGTCAGTGAGACTGAGGAGTTTGGGGGAACGGGGATAGGGTGTCAGTGGGACTGAGGAGGGTGGGGGAACGGGGATAGTGTGTGAGTGTGAGTGAGGAGGGTGGGGGAACGGAGATAGGGTGTCAGTGGGAGTGAGGAGGGGGAACGGGGATAGGGTGTCAGTGAGTGAGGAGGGTGGGTGAACGGGGATAGTGTGTGAGTGTGAGTGAGGAGGGTGGGTGAACGGGGATAGGGTGTCAGTGAGTGAGGAGGGTGGGGGAACGGGGATAGGGTGTCAGTAAGTGAGGAGGGTGGGGGAACGGGGATAGGGTGTCAGTGGGAGTGAGGAGGGTGGGGGAATGGGGATAGGGTGTAAGTGAGAGTGAGGAGGGGGGGAACGGGGATAGGGTGTCAGTGAGTGAGGAGGGTGGGTGAACGGGGATAGTGTGTGAGTGTGAGTGAGGAGGGTGGGTGAACGGGGATAGGGTGTCAGTGGGAGTGAGGAGGGGGAACGGGGATAGTGTGTCAGTGAGTGAGGAGGGTGGGGGAACGGGGATAGGGTGTCAGTGGGAGTGAGGAGGGTGGGGGAATGGGGATAGGGTGTCAGTGAGAGTGAGGAGGGGGTAACGGGGATAGGGTGTCAGTGGGTGAGGAGGGTGGGGGAACGGGGATAGGGTGTCAGTGAGTGAGGAGGGTGGGGGGAATGGGGATAGGGTGTCAGTGAGTGAGGAGTGTGGGGGAAAGGGGATAGGGTGTCAGTGGGAGTGAGGAGGGTGGGGGAATGGGGATAGGGTGTCAGTGAGAGTGAGGAGGGTGGGGGAATGGGGATAGGGTGTCAGTGGGTGAGGGTGGGGGAACGGGGATAGGGTGTCAGTGAGTGAGGAGGGGGGAACGGGGATAGGGTGTCAGTGAGAGTGAGGAGGGGGTAACGGGGATAGGGTGTGAGGGACTGAGGGGGGAGAGTGGGGATAGGATGTCAGTGGGAATGAGTAGGGTGGGGAACGGGGATAGGGTGTCAGTGGGAGGGAGGAGGGTGGGGGAACGGGGATAGGGTGTCAGTGGGAGTGAGGGGGGGAACGGGGATAGGGTGTCAGTGAGAGTGAGGTGGGTGGGTGGAACGGGGATAGGGCGTGAGTGAGTGAGGAGGGTGGGGGAATGGGGATAGGGTGTCAGTGAGAGTGAGGAGGGTGGAGGAACGGGGATAGGGTGTGAGTGAGTGAGGAGGGTGGGTGGAACGGGGATAGGGTGTGAGTGAGTGAGGAGGGTGGGGGGGAACGGGGATAGGGTGTGAGTGAGGAAGGAGTGTGGGGGGAACGGGGATAGGGTGTCAGTGGGACTGAGGAGTTTGGGGGAACGGGGATAGGGTGTCAGTGGGAGTGAGGAGGGTGGGGGAACGGGGATCGGGTGTCAGTGAGAGTGAGGAGGGTGGGAGGAACGGGGATAGGGTGTCAGTGGGTGAGGAGGGTGGGGGGAACGGGGATAGGCTGTCAGTGAGTCAGGAGGGTGGGGTAACTGAGATAGTGTGTCACTGGGTGAGGAGGGTGGGGGAACGGGGATAGGGTGTCAGTGAGAGTGAGGAGGGTGGGGGAACGGGGATATGGTGTCAGTGGGAGTGAGGAGGGTGGGGGAACGGGGATAGGGTGTCAGTGGGAGTGAGGAGGGTGGGGGAACGGGGATAGGGTGTGAGTGAGTGAGGAGGGTGGGGGAATGGGGATAGGGTGTCAGTGAGAGTGAGGAGGGTGGGGGAACGGGGATAGGGTGTCAGTGAGTGAGGAGGGTGGGGGAACGGGTATAGGGTGTCAGTGAGAGTGAGGAGTTTGGGGGAACGGGGATAGGGTGTCAGTGAGAGTGAGGAGGGTGGGGGTGGGGAACGGGGATAGGGTGTCAGTGAGAGTGAGGAGGGTGGGGGAATGGGTATAGGGTGTCAGTGAGAGTGAGGAGTTTGGGGGAACGGGGATAGGGTGTCAGTGAGAGTGAGGAGGGTGGGGAATGGGTATAGGGTGTCAGTGAGAGTGAGGAGGGTGGGGGAACGGGGATAGGGTGTCAGTGAGAGTGAGGAGTTTGGGGGAACGGGGATAGGGTGTCAGTGAGAGTGAGGAGGGTGGGAGAATGGGTATAGGGTGTCAGTGAGAGTGAGGAGGGTGGGGGAACGGGATAGGGTGTCAGTGGGACTGAGGAGGGTGGGGGGAACGGGGATAGGGTGTCAGTGAGACTGAGGAGTTTGGGGAACGGGGATAGGGTGTCAGTGGGAGTGAGGAGGGTGGGGGAATGGGGATAGGGTGTTACTGGGTGAGGGGGGTGGGGGATCGGGGATAGGGTGTCAGTGGGAGTGAGGAGGGTGGGGGAATGGGGATAGGGTGTTACTGGGTGAGGTGGGTGGGGGAACGGGGATAGGGTGTCAGTGGGAGTGAGGATGGTGGGGGAATGGGGATAGGGTGTTACTGGGTGAGGAGGGTGGGGGAATGGGGATAGGGTGTCAGTGAGTGAGTAGGGTGGGGAACGGGGATAGGGTGTCAGTGAGAGTGAGGAGTTTGGGGAACGGGGATAGGGTGTCAGTGAGAGTGAGGAGGGTGGGGGAACGGGTATAGGGTGTCAGTGAGAGTGAGGAGGGTGGGGGAACGGGGATAGGGTGTCAGTGAGAGTGAGGAGGGTGGGGGAACGGGTATAGGGTGTCAGTGAGAGTGAGGAGGGTGGGGGAACGGGGATAGGGTGTCAGTGGGAGTGAGGAGGGGTGGGGGAACGGGGATAGGGTGTCAGTGTGAGTGAGGAGGGTGGGGGAATGGGTATAGGGTGTCAGTGAGAGTGAGGAGGGTGGGGGAACGGGATAGGGTGTCAGTGAGAGTGAGGAGGGTGGGGGACGGGGATAGGGTGTCGGTGAGTGAGGAGGGTGGAGGTAGGGTTTGGGGGGAAC
>NW_026780514.1:0-33282 GCF_030144855.1 Hypanus sabinus | reverse complement strand
ATAGAGTGGATGTGGAGAGGATGTATCCTATAGTGGGGGAGTCTAGGACCAGAGGACGCAGACAGAGTGGATGTGGAGAGGATGTTTCCTGTAGTGGGGGAGTCTAGGACCACAGATAGAATGGATGTGGAGAGGATGTTTCCTATCGTGGGGGAGGTCTAGGACCAGTGGACACAGATAGAGTGGATGTGGAGAGGATGTTTCCTGTAGTGGGGGAGTCTAGGACCAGAGGACAGAGATAGAGTGGATGTGGAGAGGATGTTTCCTGTAGTGGGGGAGTCTAGGACCAGAGGACAGAGATAGAGTGGATGTGGAGAGGATGTTTCCTGTAGTGGGGGAGTCTAGGACCAGAGGACAGAGATAGAGTGGATGTGGAGAGGATGTTTCCTGTAGTAGGGTTGTCTAGGACCAGAGGACAGCAGACAGAGTGGATGTGGAGAGGATGTTTCCTGTAATGGGGGAGTCTAGGACCAGAGGACACAGACAGAGTGGATGTGGAGAGGATGTTTCCTATAGTGGGAGAGTCTAGGACCAGAGGACACAGATAGAATGGATGTGGAGAGGATGTTTCCTGTAGTGGGGGAGTCTAGGACCAGAGGACAGAGTAGAGTGGATGTGGAGAGGATGTTTCCTGTAGTGGGGGAGTCTAGACCAGAGGACAGAGATAGAGTGGATGTGGAGAGGATGTTTCTGTAGTAGGGTTGTCTAGGACCAGAGGACACAGACAGAGTGGATGTGGAGAGGATGTTTCCTGTAATGGGGGAGTCTAGGACCAGAGGACACAGACAGAGTGGATGTGGAGAGGATGTTTCCTATAGTGGGAGAGTCTAGGACCAGAGGACACAGATAGAATGGATGTGGAGAGGATGTTTCCTGTAGTGGGGGAGTCTAGGACCAGAGGACACAGATAGAATGGATGTGGAGAGGATGTTTCCTATCGTGGGGGAGTCTAGGACCAGAGGACACAGATAGAGTGGATGTGGAGAGGATGTTTCCTGTAGTGGGGGAGTCTAGGACCAGAGGACAGAGATAGAGTGGATGTGGAGAGGATGTTTCCTGTAGTGGGGGAGTCTAGGACCAGAGGACAGAGATAGAGTGGATGTGGAGAGGATGTTTCCTGTAGTGGGGGAGTCTAGGACCAGAGGACAGAGATAGAGTGGATGTGGAGAGGATGTTTCCTGTAGTGGGGGAGTCTAGGACCAGAGGACAGAGATAGAGTGGATGTGGAGAGGATGTATCCTATAGTGGGGGAGTCTAGGACCAGTGGGCACAGATAGAGTGGATGTGGAGGATGTTTCCTGTAGTAGGGTTGTCTAGGACCAGAGGACACAGACAGAGTGGATGTGGAGAGGATGTTTCCTATAGTGGGGGAGTCTAGTAGCCGAGGCACAGTTAGAGTGGATGTGGAGAGGATGTTTCCTGTAATGGGGGAGTCTAGGACCAAGGACACAGACAGAGTGGATGTGGAGAGGATGTTTCCTGTAGTGGGGGAGTCTAGGACCAGAGGACACAGATAGAATGGATGTGGAGAGGATGTTTCCTATCGTGGGGGAGTCTAGGACCAGAGGACAGAGATAGAGTATATGTGGAGAGGATGTTTCCTATAGTGGGGGAGTCTAGGACCAGAGGACACAGATAGAATGGATGTGGAGAGGATGTTTCCTATCGTGGGGGAGTCTAGGACCAGAGGACACAGATAGAGTGGATGTGGAGAGGATGTTTCCTGTAGTGGGGGAGTCTAGGACCAGAGGACAGAGATAGAGTGGATGTGGAGAGGATGTTCCTGTAGTGGGGGGAGTCTAGGGACCAGAGGACAGAGATAGAGTGGATGTGGAGAGGATGTTTCCTATAGAGGGGGGAGTCTAGGACCAGAGGGCACAGATAGAGTGGATGTGGAGAGGATGTATCCTATAGTGGGGGAGTCTAGGACCAGAGGGCACAGATAGAGTGGATGTGGAGAGGATGTTTCCTGTAGTAGGGTTGTCTAGGACCAGAGGCACAGACAGAGTGGATGTGGAGGATGTTGTTCCTATAGTGGGGGAGTCTAGGACCAGAGGACACAGATAGAATGGATGTGGAGAGGATGTTTCCTATCGTGGGGGAGTCTAGGACCAGGGACACAGATAGAGTGGATGTGGAGAGGATGTTTCCTGTAGTGGGGGAGTCTAGGACCAGAGGACAGAGATAGAGTGGATGTGGAGAGGATGTTTCCTGTAGTGGGGGAGTCTAGGACCAGAGGACAGAGATAGAGTGGATGTGGAGAGGATGTTTCCTGTAGTGGGGGAGTCTAGGACCAGAGGACAGAGATAGAGTGGATGTGGAGAGGATGTTTCCTGTAGTAGGGTTGTCTAGGACCAGAGGACACAGACAGAGTGGATGTGGAGAGGATGTTTCCTGTAATGGGGGAGTCTAGGACCAGAGGACACAGACAGAGTGGATGTGGAGAGGATGTTTCCTATAGTGGGAGAGTCTAGGACCAGAGGACACAGATAGAATGGATGTGGAGAGGATGTTTCCTGTCGTGGGGGAGTCTAGGACCAGAGGACAGAGATAGAGTGGATGTGGAGAGGATGTTTCCTGTAGTGGGGGAGTCTAGGACCAGAGGACAGAGATAGAGTGGATGTGGAGAGGATGTTTCCTGTAGTAGGGTTGTCTAGGACCAGAGGACACAGACAGAGTGGATGTGGAGAGGATGTTTCCTGTAATGGGGGAGTCTAGGACCAGAGGACACAGACAGAGTGGATGTGGAGAGGATGTTTCCTATAGTGGGAGAGTCTAGGACCAGAGGACACAGATAGAATGGATGTGGAGAGGATGTTTCCTGTAGTGGGGGAGTCTAGGACCAGAGGACACAGATAGAATGGATGTGGAGAGGATGTTTCCTATCGTGGGGAGTCTAGGACCAGAGGACACAGATAGAGTGGATGTGGAGAGGATGTTTCCTGTAGTGGGGGAGTCTAGGACCAGAGGACAGAGATAGAGTGGATGTGGAGAGGATGTTTCCTGTAGTGGGGGAGTCTAGGACCAGAGGACAGAGATAGAGTGGATGTGGAGAGGATGTTTCCTGTAGTGGGGGAGTCTAGGACCAGAGGACAGAGATAGAGTGGATGTGGAGAGGATGTTTCCTGTAGTGGGGGAGTCTAGGACCAGAGGACAGAGATAGAGTGGATGTGGAGAGGATGTATCCTATAGTGGGGGAGTCTAGGACCAGTGGGCACAGATAGAGTGGATGTGGAGAGGATGTTTCCTGTAGTAGGGTTGTCTAGGACCAGAGGACACAGACAGAGTGGATGTGGAGAGGATGTTTCCTATAGTGGGGGAGTCTAGTAGCCGAGGCACAGTTAGAGTGGATGTGGAGAGGATGTTTCCTGTAATGGGGGAGTCTAGGACCAGAGGACACAGACAGAGTGGATGTGGAGAGGATGTTTCCTGTAGTGGGGGAGTCTAGGACCAGAGGACACAGATAGAATGGATGTGGAGAGGATGTTTCCTATCGTGGGGGAGTCTAGGACCAGAGGACAGAGATAGAGTATATGTGGAGAGGATGTTTCCTATAGTGGGGGAGTCTAGGACCAGAGGACACAGATAGAATGGATGTGGAGAGGATGTTTCCTATCGTGGGGGAGTCTAGGACCAGAGGACACAGATAGAGTGGATGTGGAGAGGATGTTTCCTGTAGTGGGGGAGTCTAGGACCAGAGGACAGAGATAGAGTGGATGTGGAGAGGATGTTTCCTGTAGTGGGGAGTCTAGGACCAGAGGACAGAGATAGAGTGGATGTGGAGAGGATGTTTCCTATAGAGGGGGGAGTCTAGGACCAGAGGGCACAGATAGAGTGGATGTGGAGAGGATGTATCCTATAGTGGGGGAGTCTAGGACCAGAGGACGCAGACAGAGTGGATGTGGAGAGGATGTTTCCTGTAGTGGGGGAGTCTAGGACCACAGATAGAATGGATGTGGAGAGGATGTTTCCTATCGTGGGGGAGTCTAGGACCAGAGGACAGAGATAGAGTGGATGTGGAGAGGATGTTTCCTGTAGTAGGGTTGTCTAGGACCAGAGGACACAGATAGAATGGATGTGGAGAGGATGTTTCCTGTAATGGGGGAGTCTAGGACCAGAGGACACAGACAGAGTGGATGTGGAGAGGATGTTTCCTATAGTGGGAGAGTCTAGGACCAGAGGACACAGATAGAATGGATGTGGAGAGGATGTTTCCTGTAGTGGGGGAGTCTAGGACCAGAGGACACAGATAGAATGGATGTGGAGAGGATGTTTCCTATCGTGGGGGAGTCTAGGACCAGAGGACACAGATAGAGTGGATGTGGAGAGGATGTTTCCTGTAGTGGGGGAGTCTAGGACCAGAGGACAGAGATAGAGTGGATGTGGAGAGGATGTTTCCTGTAGTGGGGGAGTCTAGGACCAGAGGACAGAGATAGAGTGGATGTGGAGAGGATGTTTCCTGTAGTGGGGGAGTCTAGGACCAGAGGACAGAGATAGAGTGGATGTGGAGAGGATGTTTCCTGTAGTAGGGTTGTCTAGGACCAGAGGACACAGACAGAGTGGATGTGGAGAGGATGTTTCCTGTAATGGGGGAGTCTAGGACCAGAGGACACAGACAGAGTGGATGTGGAGAGGATGTTTCCTATAGTGGGAGAGTCTAGGACCAGAGGACACAGATAGAATGGATGTGGAGAGGATGTTTCCTGTCGTGGGGGAGTCTAGGACCAGAGGACAGAGATAGAGTGGATGTGGAGAGGATGTTTCCTGTAGTGGGGAGTCTAGGACAAGAGGACAGAGATAGAGTGGATGTGGAGAGGATGTTTCCTGTAGTAGGGTTGTCTAGGACCAGAGGACACAGACAGAGTGGATGTGGAGAGGATGTTTCCTGTAATGGGGGAGTCTAGGACCAGAGGACACAGACAGAGTGGATGTGGAGAGGATGTTTCCTATAGTGGGAGAGTCTAGGACCAGAGGACACAGATAGAATGGATGTGGAGAGGATGTTTCCTGTAGTGGGGGAGTCTAGGACCAGAGGACACAGATAGAATGGATGTGAGAGGATGTTTCCTATCGTGGGGGAGTCTAGGACCAGAGGACACAGATAGAGTGGATGTGGAGAGGATGTTTCCTGTAGTGGGGGAGTCTAGGACCAGAGGACAGAGATAGAGTGGATGTGGAGAGGATGTTTCCTGTAGTGGGGGAGTCTAGGACCAGAGGACAGAGATAGAGTGGATGTGGAGAGGATGTTTCCTGTAGTGGGGGAGTCTAGGACCAGAGGACAGAGATAGAGTGGATGTGGAGAGGATGTTTCCTGTAGTGGGGGAGTCTAGGACCAGAGGACAGAGATAGAGTGGATGTGGAGAGGATGTATCCTATAGTGGGGGAGTCTAGGACCAGTGGCACAGATAGAGTGGATGTGGAGAGGATGTTTCCTGTAGTAGGGTTGTCTAGGACCAGAGGACACAGACAGAGTGGATGTGGAGAGGATGTTTCCTATAGTGGGGGAGTCTAGTAGCCGAGGCACAGTTAGAGTGGATGTGGAGAGGATGTTTCCTGTAATGGGGGAGTCTAGGACCAGAGGACACAGACAGAGTGGATGTGGAGAGGATGTTTCCTGTAGTGGGGGAGTCTAGGACCAGAGGACACAGATAGAATGGATGTGGAGAGGATGTTTCCTATCGTGGGGGAGTCTAGGACCAGAGGACAGAGATAGAGTATATGTGGAGAGGATGTTTCCTATAGTGGGGGAGTCTAGGACCAGAGGACACAGATAGAATGGATGTGGAGAGGATGTTTCCTATCGTGGGGGAGTCTAGGACCAGAGGACACAGATAGAGTGGATGTGGAGAGGATGTTTCCTGTAGTGGGGGAGTCTAGGACCAGAGGACAGAGATAGAGTGGATGTGGAGAGGATGTTTCCTGTAGTGGGGAGTCTAGGACCAGAGGACAGAGATAGAGTGGATGTGGAGAGGATGTTTCCTATAGAGGGGGGAGTCTAGGACCAGAGGGCACAGATAGAGTGGATGTGGAGAGGATGTATCCTATAGTGGGGGAGTCTAGGACCAGAGGACGCAGACAGAGTGGATGTGGAGAGGATGTTTCCTGTAGTGGGGGAGTCTAGGACCACAGATAGAATGGATGTGGAGAGGATGTTTCCTATCGTGGGGGAGTCTAGGACCAGAGACAGAGATAGAGTGGATGTGGAGAGGATGTTTCCTGTAGTAGGGTTGTCTAGGACCAGAGGACACAGATAGAATGGATGTGGAGAGGATGTTTCCTGTAATGGGGGAGTCTAGGACCAGAGGACACAGACAGAGTGGATGTGGAGAGGATGTTTCCTATAGTGGGAGAGTCTAGGACCAGAGGACACAGATAGAATGATGTGGAGAGGATGTTTCCCTGTAGTGGGGGAGTCTAGGACCAGAGGACACAGATAGAATGGATGTGGAGAGGATGTTTCCTATCGTGGGGGAGTCTAGGACCAGAGGACACAGATAGAGTGGATGTGGAGAGGATGTTTCCTGTAGTGGGGGAGGTCTAGGACCAGAGGACAGAGATAGAGTGGATGTGGAGAGGATGTTTCCTGTAGTGGGGGAGTCTAGGACCAGAGGACAGAGATAGAGTGGATGTGGAGAGGATGTTTCCTGTAGTGGGGGAGTCTAGGACCAGAGGACAGAGATAGAGTGGATGTGGAGAGGATGTTTCCTGTAGTGGGGGAGTCTAGGACCAGAGGACAGAGATAGAGTGGATGTGGAGAGGATGTATCCTATAGTGGGGGAGTCTAGGACCAGTGGGCACAGATAGAGTGGATGTGGAGAGGATGTTTCCTGTAGTAGGGTTGTCTAGGACCAGAGGACACAGACAGAGTGGATGTGGAGAGGATGTTTCCTATAGTGGGGGAGTCTAGTAGCCGAGGCACAGTTAGAGTGGATGTGGAGAGGATGTTTCCTGTAATGGGGGAGTCTAGGACCAGAGGACACAGACAGAGTGGATGTGGAGAGGATGTTTCCTGTAGTGGGGGAGTCTAGGACCAGAGGACACAGATAGAATGGATGTGGAGAGGATGTTTCCTATCGTGGGGGAGTCTAGGACCAGAGGACAGAGATAGAGTATATGTGGAGAGGATGTTTCCTATAGTGGGGGAGTCTAGGACCAGAGGACACGGATAGAATGGATGTGGAGAGGATGTTTCCTATCGTGGGGGAGTCTAGGACCAGAGGACACAGATAGAGTGGATGTGGAGAGGATGTTTCCTGTAGTGGGGGAGTCTAGGACCAGAGGACAGAGATAGAGTGGATGTGGAGAGGATGTTTCCTGTAGTGGGGGGAGTCTAGGACCAGAGGACAGAGATAGAGTGGATGTGGAGAGGATGTTTCCTATAGAGGGGGGAGTCTAGGACCAGAGGGCACAGATAGAGTGGATGTGGAGAGGATGTATCCTATAGTGGGGGAGTCTAGGACCAGAGGGCACAGATAGAGTGGATGTGGAGAGGATGTTTCCTGTAGTAGGGTTGTCTAGGACCAGAGGCACAGACAGAGTGGATGTGGAGAGGATGTTTCCTATAGTGGGAGAGTCTAGGACCAGAGGGCACAGATAGAGTGGATGTGGAGAGGATGTTTCCTGTAGTAGGGTTGTCTAGGACCCAGAGGACACAGATAGAGTGGATGTGGAGAGGATGTTTCCTGTAGTGGGGGAGTCTAGGACCAGAGGACACAGATAGAGTGGATGTGGAGTGGATGTTTCCTATAGTGGGGGAGTCTAGGACCCCAGGGCACAGATAGAGTGGATGTGGAGAGGATGTTTCCTGTAGTGGGGAGTCTCAGAAAAGGACAGAGTTGAGAAGAAATTGATAGAGATTCAGCCAGAGAGTGATGAATCTGTGGAATTCATTGCCACAGACGGGTGTGGAGGCTGAGAGATTGGGTATATTTAAAGCAGAGGTTGATAGGTTCTTGATTGGTCAGGGTGTCAAGGGTTACGGGGAGAAGTCTGGAGAATCAGCCACGATGGACTGGTTGGAACAGGATCGATGGGCCGAATGGCCTAAACGGCCCTACGTCTGACCACTTATTGGGACCGTGCTGGGGAAGGAAGAGTTTTTCTCGGGAGTGCAGGGAAAGCTGTTTGGAAAACTGCCCTCCAGGGAGTGGACTGCATGCTCCCTCATTCCTACCGATCCTCATGCTCCTGACGTCAGGTTGCGGTCTCTCACCGGAGAGGCCGCGTCCAGCGGACACCCCCCCCCCCGCCCCCCTCGTCCGGCTTGTCCCTCCACTCACGTCCTCGTGGCTCTTCCTGAGGTAGGTCTGCTCTTCCTTCATGGCTTGGATTTGCGACTCCAGTCGGACCTGACCAGCGTCAGCTCGTCCAGGACTTTGCGCAGCCCGCTGAATGTCCATCTCCACCCGGCGTCTGATGGCCAGCTCCGACTCGTACCTGCAGGGCGGGCGGAGGGAGCGGTTTCATCGCGGCCGCCTCCAGTCGCGGTTTACCTTTCCCCCCCCCCCCCCCGGGCGTCCGCGATCCGTCCGCGTCCCACCCAGGCGCTGTCTGGCCTCTCAGTCACCGAGCGATCAAGCTGAGCTCAGGATCGGGCAGACCAGATGAAGCAGAAGGTACATCTCAGAGCCGGCTGGAGGTGTAGCGGTAAACTTTTTCACCCAGAGAGTGGTGGATCTGTGGAATGCTCTGCCCCACAAGGCGTGGAGGGCAATTCCTGCATGCTTTTCCAGAGGGAGTTAGATAGAGCTCCTAGACATAGCGGAGACAAGGGATATGGGGAGAAGGCGGGAGTGGGGGTACGGATTGTGGATGATCAGCCATGATCACAGTCCTTCCTGATGGTTGAGGGGTGATAACTGTCCCTGAACCTGGTGGTGTGGGTCCTGAGGCTCCTGTACCTCCTTCCTGATGGTTGAGGGGTAATAACTGTCCTGACCAGACGGTTGTGGGACCTGAGGCTCCTGTACCTCCTTCCTGATGGTTGAGGGGTTATAACTGCCCCTGAACCTGGTGGTGTAGGACCTGAGGCTCCTGTACCTCCTTCCTGATGGTTGAGGGGTAGTAACTGTTCCTGAATCTGGTGGTGTGGGTCCTGAGGCTCCTGTATCTCCTTCCTGATGGTTGAGGGGGTAATAATTGTGGGAGGGGCTCTGCAGCAAGAGGAGAGCAAGGTCTGGATGGTTGATGTCCTTGATGATGGATGTTGCCTGCCTGGGTCAGCATACCCTGTAGATGTGCCAAGGGAAGTCAAGGCACTCAGAGGGAGCAGACTGAGACATTCAACCAGGCAGTGGGAAATTCCCTCCACCCTGCTCTCCCTCTCCAGTTATCAATGCATTGCCAGTGCCCTGACCCAGGAACCCAAGAGATTTCTCCAAATGCTGGAAATCCAGAGCAACAAGCACAAAGTGCTGGAGGAACTCAGCGGGTCAGGCAGCGTCTGTGGAAATGAATAAACGGTCGGCATTTTGGGCCGAGACCCTTCATCAGGACCGGGAGGGGAGGGGGGAAGCAGCCAGACTGAGAAGTTGGGGCAGAGGGAAGGTGGACAAGTCAGAAGATGGTAGATGAAGCCAGGTGGATGAAGTGAGAAGTTGGGAGGAGTTTGGTGGAAGAGGGAAAGGGCTGGAAAGGAAGGGATCTGACAGGAGAGGAGAGTGGACCGTGGGGGAAAGGGGAGGAGGAGGGACACCAGGGGGAGGTGATGGGTGGGAAAAGTAAAGGGCTGGAGAGGAAGGAATCTGACAGGAGAGGAGAGCGGACCGTGGGAGAAAGGGGAGGAGGAGGGACACCAGGGGGAGGTGATGGGTGGGAAAGGTAAAGGGCTGGAGAGGAAGGAATCTGATAGGAGAGGAGAGTGGACCGTGGGAGAAAGGGGAGGAGGAGGGACACCAGGGGGAGGTGATGGATGGGAAAGTTAAAGGGTTGGGGAGGAAGGAATCTGACAGGAGAGGAGAGTGGACCGTGGGAGAGAGGGAAGGAGGAGTGACACCAGTGGTAGGTGATGGGTGGGAAAGGTAAAGGGTTAGGGAGGAAGGAATCTGACAGGAGAGGAGAGTGGACTGTGGGAGAAAGGGAAGGAGGAGGGACACCAGGGGGAGGTGATGGGTGGGAAAGGGTAAAGGGCTGGAGAGAAAGGGATCTGATCGGAGAGGAGAGTGGACCGTGGGGGAAAGGGGAGGAGGAGGGACACCAGGGGGAGGTGATGGGGAGGGAAAGGTAAAGGGCTGGAGAGGAAGGAATCTGACAGGAGAGGAGAGTGGACTGTGGGAGGAAGGGGAGGCGGAGGGACACCAGGGGGAGGTGATGGGGAGGGAAAGGTAAAGGGCTGGAAAGGAAGGAATCTGACAGGAGAGGAGAGTGGACCGTGGGAGGAAGGGGAGGCGGAGGGACACCAGGGGGAGGTGATGGGGGGAAAGGTAAAGGACTGGAGAGGAAGGGATCTGACAGGAGAGGAGAGTGGACCGTGGGAGAAAGGGGAGGAGGAGGGACACCAGGGGGAGGTGATGGGCTGGAGAGGAAGGAATCTGACAGGAGAGGAGAGCGGACCGTGGGAGAAAGGGGAGGAGGAGGGACACCAGGGGGAGGTGATGGGTGGAAAGGTAAAGGGCTGGAGGGGAAGGAATCTGACAGGAGGGGAGAGTGGACCATGGGAGGAAGGGGAGGAGGAGGGACACCAGGGGGAGGTGATGGGGGGGGGGGAAGGTAAAGGGCTGGAGGGGAAGGAATCTGATAGGAGAGGAGAGTGGACCATGGGAGAAAGTGAAGGAGGAGGGACACCAGGGGGAGGTGATGGGGGGGGGGGAAGGTAAAGGGCTGGAGGGGAAGGAATCTGACAGGAGGGGAGAGTGGACCGTGGGAGAAGGTAAGTCGAGGGGCACCAGGGGGAGGTGATTGGCGGGCGAGGAGAGCAAAGCGAAGGGAGAGGGGAGGGGGAGAAAATTACTAGAATTTAGAGAAATCGATGTTCATGCTATCAGGTTGGAGGCTAACTAAACTGGAATGCGAGGTGTTGCTCCCCCAACCTGAGAGGGGCCCCATCGTGGCAGATGGGGGGGGGGCGCCTTGGACCGACAGGTAGGATGGGGAATGGGGACCGGAATTGGAGTGGAGGGGAAATGTCGGGAGAAATCGACGACACCCCCCACACAGTGTGGTCACTGAGAAGGGAACGGACAATTCAAAGGGAGATTTGGTGCGGGGCGCCCGCAGAACTCTGCCCCCCCACCACCCCCGCCGCCGACTCACTTGGTTTTTGAAGTCGTCCGCGGCCAGCTTGGCGTTGTCGATCTGCAGCAGGACCTTGGCGTTGGCCAGCGAGGCGGCGTTGATCTGGAAGAATACGGAAGGCATTTCACCTGTTTCTGAACCGGGGGTGGGGGCAACAGAGAAGAGTGCAGAAGGACCTCAGTAAATCAGGCGGGGCCCATCGCCTGTTCTTCCCCCCGCACCTCCCCCCCCCCCCCGACCTTGTTACTCAGGCCGGGGGTAGGGGAGTGGAGGCATTGGGAACACTTAAGAAACTCTCAGACAGACCCGTGGTTCAGAGGGTCCAGGGACGGACAACAGGGAGGCCGTCCCGTCGGACTCGGTCCGAGTCTGGTCACCGGACTTTGGCCAAGTTCCCTGGAGAGCGTCACCGTCTGGTCGGGGAGTGGGGTGCGGTGGGGTGGGGGACTACTGTCCAGGATCGGGAAAAGCCACAGCCGGTCAGCTCCATCACGGGAGGGGGCCTGATTGTCAGTTGGTTTTTTTTAAACACGGAGTTGGGAGGGGGGTGGGGGCTGTGGAATGTGCTCCCGGTGTGTGTGTGTGTGTGTGTGTGTGGGGTGGGGTGGGGGGGGGCCGGGTGGTGGTAAAGGCAGATACATTTAAGAAACTCTGACACGGGGGCACATGAATGAATGTGCAGAAGGGAAGGGCTAGTCCGATCTTAGAGGAGGTTGAAAGGTTGAAAGGCCGAACGGCCTGTAATGCCCTGCGCCCCTCGGTCAAATCATCCAGACTGCCTTCGTCCCCGTTGCTGTCAATGGGATGTGGCGTGGAAGGAGCCCGTCTGCCCTGCACCGGATCGGATTGGAGGAAGCCAAGGGGAAGGTGCAGAAAGTTGGAAGAAATTTAGCCGGCTCACGTGGCCTCCATCATTTAGCCCCCCCCCCCCACCCCACTCGCCCCCATCAGCCCTCTGCTCATAGCTACCATCAGGGAGAGGTGGTACAGGAGCCTGGACACACACACACACACACACACACACACGCTCAACATTGTAAGGAGTTCCTTCTCACAACCTCCTTTGCCGCAGGACCCCAAAAGGATACTGAACCTGATTGTGAATGGCGAGTCTGGGGCGGTGGACTGACTGACCTGGGCTCGGAGGTCGTGGATGGTCTGCCAGTAGGAGCCCAGGTCTTTGGTGGTGCCGGAGACCGCTTCTCGTAGAACTCCCGGATCTGGAGCTCCAGCTGGCTGTTGGACTTCTCCAGGGCACGCACCTTCGCCAGGTAGGTGGCCAGCCGGTCGTTCAGGTTCTGCATGGTCAGCTTCTCGTGATGGCGAACGGCTCCAGCATCCCCGAGCTGTAGCCGCCCGAGTAGAAGCCGCCGCCGCCGCCGCCGCCGCCTTTGGCCGAGCCGTAGCTGGAGGTGGAGATGCGGCTGCCCCGGGTCGAGGCGCCGTAGACGCTGGCGGCGCGCCGGGTCTTGGTCGAGCCGCCGCCCGCCACGCTGCTCCTCACCGTGCGGACGAGCTGCCCAGGATCACCGAGCCGGCCCTGCGCCCGGCTCCCGCGTAGCTTTGGCTCGAGTAGGCGGAGAAGGACATGGTCGGCCGGGATGGAGTCTCAGCACTCGAGTTGTGCCCGGGACCGAGGTCCGGTGGACGTTAAGTACAAGATCTCCGGTGGCGGTCTGAAGTTTCCCCCACGTTGCCCTGCAGAATGCGAACGGTCAGGTTCGAGACCGCGACGGGGGGAATCGGAGCGATGCCGGAATGAGCCCCAGTGTTCCGTCCGGTGGAGCAACAACCAAGGGAGTGTGTGCTGCCTCAGGCTCCCACAGTGGAATGTCAACAATTTGTTTGCAGGACTTGCGCCCATGCACAGAAGAGATCCAATCTCCCAGGCGACTGACTCAAGGCATCCCACCTAACCTGGAGTCAAGAGCGGTCGATTTCTCCAGCTCCCTGTTATTTCTGGCCCCCCCCCCTCCACCTTCCCTCTTGCCCCATCGCACACTCTGTCTCCTTCTTCTCATCAT
The DNA here is from genome assembly GCF_030144855.1 of Hypanus sabinus. Taxonomy (NCBI): domain Eukaryota; kingdom Metazoa; phylum Chordata; class Chondrichthyes; order Myliobatiformes; family Dasyatidae; genus Hypanus; species Hypanus sabinus. The sequence goes on along the minus strand of NW_026780514.1, from coordinate 20,026 downwards.
CCTCTTCCCATCTTCACTTCATCTTCCCCTGGTGTCCTCTCTTTCCTCCCTTCCTCCCACGGTCCACTCTCCCTCCTGTCAGATCCCTTCCTCTCCAGCCCTTTACCTCTCCCACCCATCACCTCCCACTGTGTCCCTCCTCCTCCCCTTCCTCCCATGGTCCGCTCTCCTCTCCGATCAGATTCCTTCCTCTCCAGCCCTTTACCTTTCCCACCCATCACCTCCCCCTGGTGTCCCTCCTCCTCCCTTCCTCCCACGTCCACTCTCCTCTCCTGTCAGATTCCTTCCTCTCCAGCCCTTTACCTTCCCCATCCATCACCTCCCCCTGGTGTCCCTCCTCCTCCCCTTCCTCCCACGGTCCACTCTCCCTCCTATCAGATTCCTTCCTCTCCAGCCCTTTACCTTTCCCACCCATCACCTCCCCCTGGTGTCCCTCCTCCTCCCCTTCCTCCCACGGTCTACTCTCCTCTCCTGTCAGATTCTTCCTCTCCAGCCCTTTACCTCTCCCACCCATCACCTCCCCCTGGTGTCCCTCCTCCTCCCCTTCCTCCCACGGTCCACTCTCCTCTCCTGTCAGATTCCTTCTCTCCAGCCCTTTACCTTTCCCACCCTCACCTCCCCCTGGTGTCCCTCCTCCTCCCCTTCCTCCCACAGTCCACTCTCCCCTCCTATCAGATTCCTTCCTCTCCAGCCCTTTACCTCTCCCACCATCACCTCCCCCTGTGTCCCTCCTCCTCCCCTTCCTCCCACGGTCCACTCTCCCCTCTTGTCAGATCCCTTCCTCTCCAGCCCTTTACCTCTCCCACCCATCACCTCCCCCTGGTGTCCCTCCTCCTCCCCTTCCTCCCACGGTCCACTCTCCCTCTTGTCAGATCCCTTCCTCTCTAGTCCTTTACCTTCCCCCCCCCCATCACCTCTCCCTGGTGTCCCTCCTCCTCCCCTTCCTCCCACAGTCCACTCTCCTCTCCTGTCAGATCCCTTCCTCTCCAGCCCTTTACCTTCCCCACACATCACCTCCCCCTGGTGTCCCTCCTCCTTCCCTCTCTCCACGGTCCACTCTCCCTCCTGTCAGATTCCTTCCTCTCCAGCCCTGTCGGCACAGTGGCCTGGCACGTCTTCTGACATCATCACTATGCGTCGTGCCGTACGGCATCATCGTTATCTGCCGTCTCATGTGACACCATCATTATGCGCCCTGGGCGATGACGGTCTCTGCACGGCCATGATTGACCTTGCAAAGCTTCCCTTCACAAGCAGGCAGTGTCCCTCCTGGGCAGTGTCTTTGCAAGTCGGGTGACACCAGGCCATGACCGACCCTCTTCAGAGATTGTCCGCCTGGCACCGGTGGTCGCGTCACCAGGACCGGCTGCCCGTACGACCGTCCACCACCTGCCCCCACGGTTTCACGTGACCCTGATCGGGGGTGGGGGGGGGGAAGCAGGTGATACCCCTCGCCCGAGGGTGACCTGCAGGCTAGCGGAGGGAAGGAGCGCCTCACACCTCCTGTGATAGAGACGGATCTCCAGCCCATCAGCCAATCAGCTCTTAACCTTGTTAGGATCAGAATGGGGTTGAATATCACTGACGTAGTTTGGGAAATATGTTGTTTTACAGCAGTGGTACACAGAAATGTATAAAATATATTATAAATTCCATTGAAAAATATGCCTATTTATTTGTTTGTTTGTATAAAATAAGCAGGACAAGAAGAGAGCAGAAGTAGTGAGGTAGGGTTCAAGCGCTTAATGTCCGTTCAGAAATCAGATGGCGGAGAGGAAGAAGCTGTTCCTGAATCGTTGAGTGTGTGTCTTCAGGCTCCAGTACCCCCTCCCTGATGGCAGAGGGGAAGAAGCTGTTCCTGAATCGCTGAGTGTGTGTCTTCAGGCTCCTGTACCTCTTCCCTGAGGGCAGAGGGGAAGAAGCTGTTCCTGAATCGCTGAGTGTGTGTCTTCAGGCTCCTGTACCTCCTCCCTGATGGCAGAGGGGAAGAAGCTGTTCCTGAATCGTTGAGTGTGTGTCTTCAGGCTCCTGTACCCACTCCCTGATGGCAGAGGGGAAGAAGCTGTTCCTGAATCGCTGAGTGTGTGTCTTCAGGCTCCTGTACCTCTTCCCTGAGGGCAGAGGGGAAGAAGCTGTTCCTGAATCGCTGAGTGTGTGTCTTCAGGCTCCTGTACCTCCTCCCTGATGGCAGAGGGGAAGAAGCTGTTCCTGAATCGTTGAGTGTGTGTCTTCAGGCTCCTGTACCCACTCCCTGATGGCAGAGGGGAAGAAGCTGTTCCTGAATCGCTGAGTGTGTGTCTTCAGGCTCCTGTACCTCCTCCCTGATGGCAGAGGGGAAGAAGCTGTTCCTGAATCGTTGAGTGTGTGTCTTCAGGCTCCTGTACCTCCTCCCTGATGGCAGAGGGGAAGAAGCTGTTCCTGAATCGTTGAGTGTGTGTCTTCAGGCTCCTGTACCTCCTCCCTGATGGCAGAGGGGAAGAAGCTGTTCCTGAATCCCTGAGTGTGTCTCTTCAGGCTCCTGCACCTCTTCCCTGAGGGCAGAGGAGAAGAAGCTGTTCCTGAATCGTTGAGTGTGTGTCTTCAGGCTCCTGTACCCACTCTCTGATGGCAGAGGGGAAGAAGCTGTTCCTGAATCGCTGAGTGTGTGTCTTCAGGCTCCTGTACCTCCTCCCTGATGGCGGAGGGGAAGAAGCTGTTCCTGAATCATTGAGTGTGTGTCTTCAGGCTCCTGTACCCCCTCCCTGATGGCAGAGGGGAAGAAGCTGTTCCTGAATCCCTGAGTGTGTCTCTTCAGGCTCCTGCACCTCTTCCCTGAGGGCAGAGGAGAAGAAGCTGTTCCTGAATCGTTGAGTGTGTGTCTTCAGGCTCCTGTACCCACTCTCTGATGGCAGAGGGGAAGAAGCTGTTCCTGAATCGCTGAGTGTGTGTCTTCAGGCTCCTGTACCTCCTCCCTGATGGCGGAGGGGAAGAAGCTGTTCCTGAATCATTGAGTGTGTGTCTTCAGGCTCCTGTACCCCCTCCCTGATGGCAGAGGGGAAGAAGCTGTTCCTGAATCGTTGAGTGTGTGTCTTCAGGCTCCTGTACCTCCTCCCTACTGGCAGAGGGGAAGAAGCTGTTCCTGAATCGCTGAGTGTGTGTCTTCAGGCTCCTGTACCTCCTCCCTGATGGCGGAGGGGAAGAAGCTGTTCCTGAATCATTGAGTGTGTGTCTTCAGGCTCCTGTACCCCCTCCCTGATGGCAGAGGGGAAGAAGCTGTTCCTGAATCGTTGAGTGTGTGTCTTCAGGCTCCTGTACCTCTTCCCTGAGGGCAGAGGGGAAGAAGCTGTTCCTGAATCGCTGAGTGTGTGTCTTCAGGCTCCTGTACCTCCTCCCTGATGGCAGAGGGGAAGAAGCTGTTCCTGAATCGTTGAGTGTGGGCCTTCAGGCTCCTGTACCCCCTCCCTGATGGCAGAGGGGAAGAAGCTGTTCCTGAATCGTTGAGTGTGTGTCTTCAGGCTCCTGTACCCCCTCCCTGATGGCAGAGTGGAAGAAGCTGCTCCTGAATCGCTGAGTGTGTGACTTCAGGCTTCTGTACCTCCTCCCTGATGACAGAGAGAAAGAAGCTGTTCCTGAATCGTTGAGTGTGTGTCTTCAGGCTCCTGTACCTCCTCCCTGGTGGCAGAGGGGGAGAAGCTGTTCCTGAATCGCTGAGTGTGTGTCTTCAGGCTCCTGTACCCCCTCCCTATAGGCAGAGGGGAAGAAGCTGCTCCTGAATCGCTGAGTGTGTGTCTTCAGGCTTCTGTACCTCCTCCCTGATGACAGAGGGGAAGAAGCTGTTCCTGAATCGCTGAGTGTGTGTCTTCAGGCTCCTGTACCCCCTCCCTGATGGCAGAGGGGAAGAAGCTGTTCCTGAATTGCTGAGTGTGTGTCTCCAGTCTCCTGTACCTCGTCTCTCATGGTAGCACTAAGTTAGCGTGTTTTGGGTGGGGCGGTGGGTGATAGATATGGATTGTGTCTTTTTGAGGCCCCTCCTGATGAAGACCTCCTGTCCCCTCCCAGGTTCTCACTACACCTCACCTCCCCCACCCCCCCCCCCCCACCTGCTCTCACTCATCACCTGCCAGTCTGTACTCCCATTGCTTTAGACACGACAGAACGGGAGGAATAAACAGGGAGGGGAAATGTGTTGGCAGTGCTCAGTCAGGACAGACTGGAGAACTCAGCTGGTGAGGCTTTATGGACAGAAATGAAGATTAAGAAAGGTATGACCATGTCAATGGGGCTATATTACAAACTGCACAACAGTCTGGGAGATTTAGAGATCGCAGACTGTTGCAAAGAAAATAAGGTTGTTATAAAAGGTGATTTTTAACTTTCCAAGTATTGTCTGGGAATCCCATACTGTAAAAGGTCTAGATGGAATAGAGTTTGACAAATGTGGTCAGAAAAGTTTCAACCAGCAATGAGAGTGGAAGCCCCAATGAGAGAGAGTGCGGTACCAGATCTTTTATCAGGGAATGAGACAGGGCAGGAGACAGAAGTTTGTGTAGGGGGACAGTTTGCATCGAGTATTTATAATGCCACTAGTTTCAAAGTAATTACTGGAAAGGATACGTCTGGACCTCAGTTTGAGGTTCTGCATTGGAGAAAGGACAGTTTTAGAATCATAGAAAACCTACAGCACAGTACAGGCCCTTCAGCCCACAAAGCTGTGCTGAACAAGTCCCTACAATAGACATTACCCATGGTTACCCATAGCCCTCCATTTTTCTAAGCTCCATGTACCTATCCAGGAGTCTCTTAAAAGACCCTATCGTATCCGCCTCCATCACCGTCACCGGCAGCCCATTCCACACACTCACCACTCTCTGAGTAAAAAACTTACCCCTGACATCTCCTCTGTACCAGCTTCCAATCACAAAACTGTGCCCTCACATTTTAGCCATTTCAGCCCTGGGAAAAAGCCTCTGACTATCCACACGATCAATGCCTCTCATCATCTTGTACACCTCTATCAGGTCACCTCTCATCCTCCGTCGCTCCAGGCAACATCCTTGTAAATCTCCTCCGCACCCTTTCTATGGTTTCCACGTCCTTCCTGTAGTGAGGCGACCAGAACTGAGCACAGTACTCCGAGTGGGGTCTGACCAGGGTCCTATATAGCTGCAACATTACCTCTCGGCTCCTAAACTCAATCCCATGATTGATGAAGGCCAATACACCATACACCTTCTTAACCACAGAGTCAACCTGCACAGCAACTTTGAGTGTCCTATGGACTCGGACCCCAAGATCCCTCTGATCCTCCACACTGCTAAGAGTCTTACCATTAATACTATATTCTACCATCATATTTGACCCACCAAAATGAACCACCTCACACTTATCTGGGTTGAACTCCATCTGCCACTTCTCAGCCCAGTTTTGCATCCTTACAATGTCCCGCTGTAACCTCTGACAGCCCTCAGCACTATCCACAACACCTCCAACCTTTGTGTCATCAGCAAATTTACTAACCCATCCCTCCACCTCCTCATCCGGGTCATTTATAAAAATCACGAAGAGTAAGGGTCCCAGAACAGATCCCTGAGGCACCCCACTGGTCACCAACCTCCATGCAGAATATGACCCGTTTACAATCACTCTTTGCCTTCAGTGGGCAAGCCAGTTCTAGATCCACAAAGCAAAGTCCCTCTGGATCCCATGCCTCCTTATTTTCTCAATAAGCCTTGCATGGGGTACCTTATCAAATGCCTTGCTGAAATCCATATACACTACATCTACTGCTCTTCCTTCATCAATGTGGTTAGTCACATCCTCTAAAATTATGAAAAGGATAGATGAGATAGAGGCAGGTAAGTCGTTTCCACTGGTCGGTGAGACTGGAACTAAGGGACATGGCCTCAAGATTTGGGGGGCAAACACGAGGAAATCTGCAGACGCTGGAAATTCCAGCAACGCACTCAAAATGCTGGTGGGACACAGCAGGCCAGGCAGCGTCTACAGGGAGAAGCGCTGTCGACGTTTCGGGCCGAGACCCTTCGTCAGGACTAACTGAAAGAAGAGATAGTAAGAGATCGGAAATCTTCTCCCTTCTCCAGCTCTGTGTCCGCTTTGCCAAATCACTTTCCAGCTTCATCCTTCCTGCTCCGGTCTTCTCCTAACATTCCTGATCTCCCCCTCTGCCTCCCACGTTCATATCTCTTACTATCTCTTGGTTTTGTGAGGGAGGGGTTGAGGATTCGATGTTATTGTCACTGTTTGTTTTTGTGAGGGAGGGGTTGGGATTCGATGTTATTGTCAGTGTTTGTTTTTGTGAGGGAGGGGTTGGGATTCGATGTTATTGTCACTGTTTGTTATTGTGAGGGAGGGGTTGGGGGTTCAATGTTATTATCACTGTTTGTTTTTGTGAGGGAGGGGTTGGGATTCGATGTTATTGTCACTGTTTGTTTTTGTGAGGGAGGGGTTGGGATTCGATGTTATTGTCACTGTTTGTTTTTGTGAGGGAGGGGTTGGGGATTCGATGTTATTGTCACTGTTTGTTTTTGTGAGGGAGGGGTTGGGATTCGATGTTATTGTCACTGTTTGTTTTTGTGAGGGAGGGGTTGGGATTCGATGTTATTGTCACTGTTTGTTTTTGTGAGGGAGGGGTTGGGGATTCGATGTTATTGTCACTGTTTGTTTTTGTGAGGGAGGGGTTGGGATTCGATGTTATTGTCAGTGTTTGTTTTTGTGAGGGAGGGGTTGGGGGTTCGATGTTATTGTCACTGTTTTTGTGAGGGAGGGGTTGGGGATTCGATGTTATTGTCACTGTTTGTTTTTGTGAGGGAGGGGTTGGGATTCGATGTTATTGTCACTGTTTGTTTTTGTGAGGGAGGGGTTGGGATTCGATGTTATTGTCACTGTTTGTTATTGTGAGGGAGGGGTTGGGATTCGATGTTATTGTCAGTGTTTGTTATTGTGAGGGAGGGGTTGGGGATTCGATGTTATTGTCAGAGTTTGTTTTTGTGAGGGAGGGGTTGGGATTCGATGTTATTGTCTGTTTGTTTTTGTGAGGGAGGGGTTGGGATTCGATGTTATTGTCAGTGTTTGTTTTTGTGAGGGAGGGGTTGGGATTCGATGTTATTGTCTGTTTGTTTTTGTGAGGGAGGGGTTGGGATTCGATGTTATTGTCAGTGTTTGTTTTTGTGAGGGAGGGGTTGGGATTCGATGTTATTGTCACTGTTTGTTTTTGTGAGGGAGGGGTTGGGGATTCGATGTTATTGTCTCTGTTTGTTTTTGTGAGGGAGGGGTTGGGGATTCGATGTTATTGTCACTGTTTGTTTTTGTGAGGGAGGGGTTGGGGATTCGATGTTATTGTCACTGTTTGTTTTTGTGAGGGAGGGGTTGGGGATTCGATGTTATTGTGACTGTTTTTGTGAGGGAGGGGTGGGGATTCGATGTTATTGTCTCTGTTTGTTTTTGTGAGGGAGGGGTTGGGGATTCGATGTTATTGTCAGTGTTTGTTTTTGTGAGGGAGGGGTTGGGATTCGATGTTATTGTCACTGTTTGTTTTTGTGAGGGAGGGGTTGGGGATTCGATGTTATTGTCACTGTTTGTTTTTGTGAGGGAGGGGTTGGGGATTCGATGTTATTGTCAGTGTTTGTTTTTGTGAGGGAGGGGTTGGGATTCGATGTTATTGTCACTGTTTGTTTTTGTGAGGGAGGGGTTGGGGATTCGATGTTATTGTCACTGTTTGTTTTTGTGAGGGAGGGGTTGGGGATTCGATGTTATTGTCTGTGTTTGTTTTTGTGAGGGAGGGGTTGGGGATTCGATGTTATTGTCACTGTTTGTTTTTGTGAGGGAGGGGTTGGGGATTCGATGTTATTGTCAGTGTTTGATTTTGTGAGGGAGGGGTTGGGATTCGATGTTATTGTCAGTGTTTGTTTTTGTGAGGGAGGGGTTGGGATTCGATGTTATTGTCAGTGTTTGTTTTTGTGAGGGAGGGGTTGGGATTCGATGTTATTGTCACTGTTTGTTTTTGTGAGGGAGGGGTTGGGATTCGCATGTTATTGTCAGTGTTTGTTTTTGTGAGGGAGGGGTTGGGGATTCGATGTTATTGTCAGTGTTTGTTTTTGTGAGGGAGGGGTTGGGGATTCGATGTTATTGTCTCTGTTTGTTTTTGTGAGGGAGGGGTTGGGATTCGATGTTATTGTCTCTGTTTGTTTTTGTGAGGGAGGGGTTGGGATTCGATGTTATTGTCACTGTTTTTGTGAGGGAGGGGTTGGGGATTCGATGTTATTGTCTCTGTTTGTTTTTGTGAGGGAGGGGTTGGGGATTCGATGTTGTTGTCACTGTTTGTTTTTGTGAGGGAGGGGTTGGGGATTCGATGTTATTGTCAGTGTTTGTTTTTGTGAGGGAGGGGTTGGGGATTCGATGTTATTGTCACTGTTTTTGTGAGGGAGGGGTTGGGGGTTCGATGTTATTGTCACTGTTTTTGTGAGGGAGGGGTTGGGGATTCGATGTTATTGTCAGTGTTTGTTTTTGTGAGGGAGGGGTTGGGATTCGATGTTATTGTCACTGTTTGTTTTTGTGAGGGAGGGGTTGGGGATTCGATGTTATTGTCACTGTTTGTTTTTGTGAGGGAGGGGTTGGGATTCGATGTTATTGTCACTGTTTGTTTTTGTGAGGGAGGAGTTGGGATTCGATGTTATTGTCAGTGTTTGTTTTTGTGAGGGAGGGGTTGGGATTCGATGTTATTGTCACTGTTTGTTTTTGTGAGGGAGGGGTTGGGGATTCGATGTTATTGTCACTGTTTGTTTTTGTGAGGGAGGGGTTGGGATTCGATGTTATTGTCACTGTTTGTTTTTGTGAGGGAGGGGTTGGGATTCGATGTTATTGTCTGTTTGTTTTTGTGAGGGAGGGGTTGGGATTCGATGTTATTGTCACTGTTTGTTTTTGTGAGGGAGGGGTTGGGGATTCGATGTTATTGTCACTGTTTGTTTTTGTGAGGGAGGGGTTGGGGATTCGATGTTATTGTCAGTGTTTGTTTTTGTGAGGGAGGGGTTGGGGATTCGATGATATTGTCAGTGTTTGTTTTTGTGAGGGAGGGGTTGGGATTCGATGTTATTGTCACTGTTTGTTTTTGTGAGGGAGGGGTTGGGATTCGATGTTATTGTCAGTGTTTGTTTTAGTGAGGGAGGTGTTGGGATTCGATGTTATTGTCACTGTTTGTTTTTGTGAGGGAGGGGTTGGGATTCGATGTTATTGTCTCTGTTTTTGTGAGGGAGGGGTTGGGATTCGATGTTATTGTCTGTTTGTTTTTGTGAGGGAGGGGTTGGGGATTCGATGTTATTGTCAGTGTTTGTTTTTGTGAGGGAGGGGTTGGGATTCGATGTTATTGTCAGTGTTTGTTTTTGTGAGGGAGGGGTTGGGATTCGATGTTATTGTCACTGTTTGTTTTTGTGAGGAAGGGGTTGGGATTCGATGTTATTGTCACTGTTTGTTTTTGTGAGGGAGGGGTTGGGATTCGATGTTATTGTCACTGTTTGTTTTTGTGAGGGAGGGGTTGGGATTCGATGTTATTGTCTCTGTTTTTGTGAGGGAGGGGTTGGGATTCGATGTTATTGTCTGTTTGTTTTTGTGAGGGAGGGGTTGGGGATTCGATGTTATTGTCAGTGTTTGTTTTTGTGAGGGAGGGGTTGGGATTCGATGTTATTGTCAGTGTTTGTTTTTGTGAGGGAGGGGTTGGGATTCGATGTTATTGTCACTGTTTGTTTTTGTGAGGGAGGGGTTGGGATTCGATGTTATTGTCAGTGTTTGTTTTTGTGAGGGAGGGGTTGGGATTAGATGTTATTGTCAGTGTTTGTTTTTGTGAGGGAGGGGTTGGGATTCGATGTTATTGTCTCTGTTTTTGTGAGGGAGGGGTTGGGGATTCGATGTTATTGTCAGTGTTTGTTTTTGTGAGGGAGGGGTTGGGATTCGATGTTATTGTCAGTGTTTGTTTTTGTGAGGGAGGGGTTGGGATTCGATGTTATTGTCACTGTTTGTTTTTGTGAGGGAGGGGTTGGGATTCGATGTTATTGTCTCTGTTTTTGTGAGGGAGGGGTTGGGATTCGATGTTATTGTCTGTTTGTTTTTGTGAGGGAGGGTTGGGGATTCGATGTTATTGTCACTGTTTGTTTTTGTGAGGGAGGGGTTGGGGATTCGATGTTATTGTCACTGTTTGTTTTTGTGAGGGAGGGGTTGGGGATTCGATGTTATTGTCAGTGTTTGTTTTTGTTAGGGAGGGGTTGGGGATTCGATGTTATTGTCACTGTTTGTTTTTGTGAGGGAGGGGTTGGGATTCGATGTTATTGTCACTGTTTGTTTTTGTGAGGGAGGGGTTGGGATTCGATGTTATTGTCACTGTTTGTTTTTGTGAGGGAGGGGTTGGGGATTCGATGTTATTGTCAGTGTTTGTTTTTGTGAGGGAGGGGTTGGGGATTCGATGTTATTGTCACTGTTTGTTTTTGTGAGGGAGGGGTTGGGATTCGATGTTATTGTCAGTGTTTGTTTTTGTGAGGGAGGGGTTGGGGATTCGATGTTATTGTCACTGTTTGTTTTTGTGAGGGAGGGGTTGGGATTCGATGTTATTGTCAGTGTTTGTTTTTGTGAGGGAGGGGTTGGGATTCGATGTTATTGTCAGTGTTTGTTTTTGTGAGGGAGGGGTTGGGGATTCGATGTTATTGTCACTGTTTGTTTTTGTGAGGGAGGGGTTGGGATTCGATGTTATTGTCACTGTGTGTTTTTGTGAGGGAGGGGTTGGGATTCGATGTTATTGTCTGTGTTTGTTTTTGTGAGGGAGGGGTTGGGATTCGATGTTATTGTCAGTGTTTGTTTTTGTGAGGGAGGGGTTGGGGATTCGATGTTATTGTCTCTGTTTTTGTGAGGGAGGGGTTGGGGATTCGATGTTATTGTCTCTGTTTTTGTGAGGGAGGGGTTGGGGATTCGATGTTATTGTCACTGTTTGTTTTTGTGAGGGAGGGGTTGGGGATTCGATGTTATTGTCAGTGTTTGTTTTTGTGAGGGAGGGGTTGGGGATTCGATGTTATTGTCTCTGTTTTTGTGAGGGAGGGGTTGGGGATTCGATGTTATTGTCACTGTTTGTTTTTGTGAGGGAGGGGTTGGGGATTCGATGTTATTGTCAGTGTTTGTTTTTGTGAGGGAGGGGTTGGGATTCGATGTTATTGTCAGTGTTTGTTTTTGTGAGGGAGGGGTTGGGGATTCGATGTTATTGTCAGTGTTTGTTTTTGTGAGGGAGGGGTTGGGATTCGATGTTATTGTCACTGTTTGTTTTTGTGAGGGAGGGGTTGGGGATTCGATGTTATTGTCAGTGTTTGTTTTTGTGAGGGAGGGGTTGGGGATTCGATGTTATTGTCACTGTTTGTTTTTGTGAGGGAGGGGTTGGGATTCGATGTTATTGTCACTGTTTGTTTTTGTGAGGGAGGGGTTGGGATTCGATGTTATTGTCACTGTTTGTTTTTGTGAGGGAGGGGTTGGGATTCGATGTTATTGTCACTGTGTGTTTTTGTGAGGGAGGGGTTGGGATTCGATGTTATTGTCAGTGTTTGTTTTTGTGAGGGAGGGGTTGGGGATTCGATGTTATTGTCACTGTTTGTTTTTGTGAGGGAGGGGTTGGGATTCGATGTTATTGTCACTGTTTGTTTTTGTGAGGGAGGGGTTGGGGATTCGATGTTATTGTCAGTGTTTGTTTTTGTGAGGGAGGGGTTGGGATTCGATGTTATTGTCACTGTTTGTTTTTGTGAGGGAGGGGTTGGGGATTCGATGTTATTGTCAGTGTTTGTTTTTGTGAGGGAGGGGTTGGGATTCGATGTTATTGTCAGTGTTTGTTTTTGTGAGGGAGGGTTGGGATTCGATGTTATTGTCACTGTTTGTTTTTGTGAGGGAGGGGTTGGGATTCGATGTTATTGTCACTGTTTGTTTTTGTGAGGGAGGGGTTGGGATTCAATGTTATTGTCAGTGTTTGTTTTTGTGAGGGAGGGGGTTGGGGATTCGATGTTATTGTCAGTGTTTGTTTTTGTGAGGGAGGGGTTGGGGATTCGATGTTATTGTCTGTTTGTTTTTGTGAGGGAGGGGTTGGGATTCGATGTTATTGTCACTGTTTGTTTTTGTGAGGGAGGGGGTTGGGATTCGATGTTATTGTCAGTGTTTGTTTTTGTGAGGGAGGGGGTTGGGGATTCGATGTTATTGTCAGTGTTTGTTTTTGTGAGGGAGGGGTTGGGGATTCGATGTTATTGTCACTGTTTGTTTTTGTGAGGGAGGGGTTGGGGATTCGATGTTATTGTCACTGTTTGTTTTTGTGAGGGAGGGGTTGGGGATTCGATGTTATTGTCACTGTTTGTTTTGTGAGGGAGGGGTTGGGATTCGATGTTATTGTCAGGTGTTTGTTTTTGTGATGGAGGGGGTTGGGATTCGATGTTATTGTCACTGTTTGTTTTTGTGAGGGAGGGGTTGGGATTCGATGTTATTGTCGTGTTTGTTTTTGTGAGGGAGGGGTTGGGGATTCGATGTTATTGTCAGTGTTTGTTTTTGTGAGGGAGGGGTTGGGATTCGATGTTATTGTCAGTGTTTGTTTTTGTGAGGGAGGGTTGGGATTCGATGTTATTGTCACTGTTTGTTTTTGTGAGGGAGGGGTTGGGATTCGATGTTATTGTCAGTGTTTGTTTTTGTGAGGGAGGGGTTGGGATTCGATGTTATTGTCACTGTTTGTTTTGGTGAGGGAGGGGTTGGGATTCGATGTTATTGTCACTGTTTGTTTTTGTGAGGGAGGGGTTGGGATTCGATGTTATTGTCAGTGTTTGTTTTTGTGAGGGAGGGGTTGGGATTCGATGTTATTGTCAGTGTTTGTTTTTGTGAGGGAGGGGTTGGGGGTTCGATGTTATTGTCAGTGTTTGTTTTTGTGAGGGAGGGGTTGGGATTCGATGTTATTGTCAGTGTTTGTTTTTGTGAGGGAGGGGTTGGGATTCGATGTTATTGTCAGTGTTTGTTTTTGTGAGGGAGGGGTTGGGATTCGATGTTATTGTCAGTGTTTGTTTTTGTGAGGGAGGGGTTGGGATTCGATGTTATTGTCAGCGTTTGTTTTTGTGAGGGAGGGGTTGGGATTCGATGTTATTGTCAGTGTTTGTTTTTGTGAGGGAGGGGTTGGGATTCGATGTTATTGTCAGTGTTTGTTTTTGTGAGGGAGGGGTTGGGATTCGATGTTATTGTCACTGTTTGTTTTGGTGAGGGAGGGGTTGGGATTCGATGTTATTGTCACTGTTTGTTTTTGTGAGGGAGGGGTTGGGATTCGATGTTATTGTCAGTGTTTGTTTTTGTGAGGGAGGGGTTGGGATTCGATGTTATTGTCAGTGTTTGTTTTTGTGAGGGAGGGGTTGGGATTCGATGTTATTGTCAGTGTTTGTTTTTGTGAGGGAGGGGTTGAGGATTCGATGTTATTGTCACTGTTTGTTTTTGTGAGGGAGGGGTTGGGATTCGATGTTATTGTCACTGTTTGTTTTTGTGAGGGAGGGGTTGGGATTCGATGTTATTGTCACTGTTTGTTTTTGTGAGGGAGGGGTTGGGATTCGATGTTATTGTCACTGTTTGTTTTTGTGAGGGAGGGGTTGGGGATTCGATGTTATTGTCACTGTTTGTTTTTGTGAGGGAGGGGTTGGGATTCGATGTTATTGTCAGTGTTTGTTTTTGTGAGGGAGGGGTTGAGGATTCGATGTTATTGTCACTGTTTGTTTTTGTGAGGGAGGGGTTGGGATTCGATGTTATTGTCACTTTGTTTTTGTGAGGGAGGGGTTGGGGATTCGATGTTATTGTCACTTTGTTTTTGTGAGGGAGGGGTTGGGATTCGATGTTATTGTCACTGTTTGTTTTTGTGAGGGAGGGGTTGGGGATTCGATGTTATTGTCACTGTTTGTTTTTGTGAGGGAGGGGTTGGGGATTCGATGTTATTGTCACTGTTTGTTTTTGTGAGGGAGGGGTTGGGGATTCGATGTTATTGTCACTGTTTTTGTGAGGGAGGGGTTGGGGATTCGATGTTATTGTCAGTGTTTGTTTTTGTGAGGGAGGGGTTGGGGATTCGATGTTATTGTCACTGTTTGTTTTTGTGAGGGAGGGGTTGGGATTCGATGTTATTGTCACTGTTTGTTTTTGTGAGGGAGGGGTTGGGATTCGATGTTATTGTCAGTGTTTGTTTTTGTGAGGGAGGGGTTGGGATTCGATGTTATTGTCAGTGTTTGTTTTTGTGAGGGAGGGGTTGGGATTCGATGTTATTGTCACTGTTTGTTTTTGTGAGGGAGGGGTTGGGATTCGATGTTATTGTCACTGTTTGTTTTTGTGAGGGAGGGGTTGGGATTCGATGTTATTGTCACCATTTGTTTTTGTGAGGGAGGGGTTGGGATTCGATGTTATTGTCACTGTTTGTTTTTGTGAGGGAGGGGTTGGGATTCGATGTTATTGTCACTGTTTGTTTTTGTGAGGGAGGGGTTGGGATTCGATGTTATTGTCAGTGTTTGTTTTTGTGAGGGAGGGGTTGGGGGTTCGATGTTATTGTCAGTGTTTGTTTTTGTGAGGGAGGGGTTGGGATTCGATGTTATTGTCAGTGTTTGTTTTTGTGAGGGAGGGGTTGGGATTCGATGTTATTGTCAGTGTTTGTTTTTGTGAGGGAGGGGTTGGGATTCGATGTTATTGTCAGTGTTTGTTTTTGTGAGGGAGGGGTTGGGATTCGATGTTATTGTCAGCGTTTGTTTTTGTGAGGGAGGGGTTGGGATTCGATGTTATTGTCAGTGTTTGTTTTTGTGAGGAGGGGTTGGGATTCGATGTTATTGTCAGTGTTTGTTTTTGTGAGGGAGGGGTTGGGATTCGATGTTATTGTCACTGTTTGTTTTGGTGAGGGAGGGGTTGGGATTCGATGTTATTGTCACTGTTTGTTTTTGTGAGGGAGGGGTTGGGATTCGATGTTATTGTCAGTGTTTGTTTTTGTGAGGGAGGGGTTGGGATTCGATGTTATTGTCAGTGTTTGTTTTTGTGAGGGAGGGGTTGGGATTCGATGTTATTGTCAGTGTTTGTTTTTGTGAGGGAGGGGTTGAGGATTCGATGTTATTGTCACTGTTTGTTTTTGTGAGGGAGGGGTTGGGATTCGATGTTATTGTCACTGTTTGTTTTTGTGAGGGAGGGGTTGGGATTCGATGTTATTGTCACTGTTTGTTTTTGTGAGGGAGGGGTTGGGATTCGATGTTATTGTCACTGTTTGTTTTTGTGAGGGAGGGGTTGGGGATTCGATGTTATTGTCACTGTTTGTTTTTGTGAGGGAGGGGTTGGGATTCGATGTTATTGTCAGTGTTTGTTTTTGTGAGGGAGGGGTTGAGGATTCGATGTTATTGTCACTGTTTGTTTTTGTGAGGGAGGGGTTGGGATTCGATGTTATTGTCACTTTGTTTTTGTGAGGGAGGGGTTGGGGATTCGATGTTATTGTCACTTTGTTTTTGTGAGGGAGGGGTTGGGATTCGATGTTATTGTCACTGTTTGTTTTTGTGAGGGAGGGGTTGGGGATTCGATGTTATTGTCACTGTTTGTTTTTGTGAGGGAGGGGTTGGGGATTCGATGTTATTGTCACTGTTTGTTTTTGTGAGGGAGGGGTTGGGGATTCGATGTTATTGTCACTGTTTTTGTGAGGGAGGGGTTGGGGATTCGATGTTATTGTCAGTGTTTGTTTTTGTGAGGGAGGGGTTGGGGATTCGATGTTATTGTCACTGTTTGTTTTTGTGAGGGAGGGGTTGGGATTCGATGTTATTGTCACTGTTTGTTTTTGTGAGGGAGGGGTTGGGATTCGATGTTATTGTCAGTGTTTGTTTTTGTGAGGGAGGGGTTGGGATTCGATGTTATTGTCAGTGTTTGTTTTTGTGAGGGAGGGGTTGGGATTCGATGTTATTGTCACTGTTTGTTTTTGTGAGGGAGGGGTTGGGATTCGATGTTATTGTCACTGTTTGTTTTTGTGAGGGAGGGGTTGGGATTCGATGTTATTGTCACCATTTGTTTTTGTGAGGGAGGGGTTGGGATTCGATGTTATTGTCACTGTTTGTTTTTGTGAGGGAGGGGTTGGGATTCGATGTTATTGTCACTGTTTGTTTTTGTGAGGGAGGGGTTGGGATTCGATGTTATTGTCACTGTTTGTTTTTGTGAGGGAGGGGTTGGGGATTCAATGTTATTGTCACTGTTTGTTTTTGTGAGGGAGGGGTTGGGATTCGATGTTATTGTCACTGTTTGTTTTTGTGAGGGAGGGGTTGGGATTCGATGTTATTGTCACTGTTTGTTTTTGTGAGGGAGGGGTTGGGATTCGATGTTATTGTCACTGTTTGTTTTTGTGAGGGAGGGGTTGGGATTCGATGTTATTGTCACTGTTTGTTTTGTGAGGGAGGGGTTGGGGATTCAATGTTATTGTCACTGTTTGTTTTTGTGAGGGAGGGGTTGGGATTCGATGTTATTGTCAGTGTTTGTTTTTGTGAGGGAGGGGTTGGGATTCGATGTTATTGTCACTGTTTGTTTTTGTGAGGGAGGGGTTGGGATTCGATGTTATTGTCACTGTTTGTTTTTGTGAGGGAGGGGTTGGGGATTCAATGTTATTGTCACTGTTTGTTTTTGTGAGGGAGGGGTTGGGATTCGATGTTATTGTCAGTGTTTGTTTTTGTGAGGGAGGGGTTGGGATTCGATGTTATTGTCACTGTTTGTTTTTGTGAGGGAGGGGTTGGGATTCGATGTTATTGTCACTGTTTGTTTTTGTGAGGGAGGGGTTGGGGATTCGATGTTGTTGTCAGTGTTTGTTTTTGTGAGGGAGGGGTTGGGATTCGATGTTATTGTCACTGTTTGTTTTTGTGAGGGAGGGGTTGGGATTCGATGTTATTGTCACTGTTTGTTTTTGTGAGGGAGGGGTTGGGGATTCGATGTTATTGTCACTGTTTGTTTTTGTGAGGGAGGGGTTGGGATTCGATGTTATTGTCAGTGTTTGTTTTTGTGAGGGAGGGGTTGGGATTCGATGTTATTGTCAGTGTTTGTTTTTGTGAGGGAGGGGTTGGGGATTCGATGTTATTGTCAGTGTTTGTTTTTGTGAGGGAGGGGTTGGGATTCGATGTTATTGTCAGTGTTTGTTTTTGTGAGGGAGGGGTTGGGGATTCGATGTTATTGTCAGTGTTTGTTTTTGTGAGGGAGGGGTTGGGGATTCAATGTTATTGTCACTGTTTGTTTTTGTGAGGGAGGGGTTGGGATTCGATGTTATTGTCAGTGTTTGTTTTTGTGAGGGAGGGGTTGGGGATTCGATGTTATTGTCAGTGTTTGTTTTTGTGAGGGAGGGGTTGGGATTCGATGTTATTGTCTCTGTTTGTTTTTGTGAGGGAGGGGTTGGGATTCGATGTTATTGTCTCTGTTTGTTTTTGTGAGGGAGGGGTTGGGGATTCGATGTTATTGTCCGTGTTTGTTTTTGTGAGGGAGGGGTTGGGGATTCGATGTTATTGTGACTGTTTTTGTGAGGGAGGGGTTGGGATTCGATGTTATTGTCACTGTTTGTTTTTGTGAGGGAGGGGTTGGGATTCGATGTTATTGTCAGAGTTTGTTTTTGTGAGGGAGGGGTTGGGGATTCGATGTTATTGTCACTGTTTGTTTTTGTGAGGGAGGGGTTGGGATTCGATGTTATTGTCAGTGTTTGTTTTTGTGAGGGAGGGGTTGGGGATTCGATGTTATTGTCACTGTTTGTTTTTGTGAGGGAGGGGTTGGGGATTCGATGTTATTGTCACTGTTTGTTTTTGTGAGGGAGGGGTTGGGGATTCGATGTTATTGTCACTGTTTGTTTTTGTGAGGGAGGGGTTGGGATTCGATGTTATTGTCAGTGTTTGTTTTTGTGAGGGAGGGGTTGGGGATTCGATGTTATTGTCAGTGTTTGTTTTTGTGAGGGAGGGGTTGGGGATTCGATGTTATTGTCAGTGTTTGTTTTTGTGAGGGAGGGGTTGGGATTCGATGTTATTGTCAGTGTTTGTTTTTGTGAGGGAGGGGTTGGGGATTCGATGTTATTGTCAGTGTTTGTTTTGTGAGGGAGGGGTTGGGATTCGATGTTATTGTCAGTGTTTGTTTTTGTGAGGGAGGGGTTGGGGATTCGATGTTATTGTCACTGTTTGTTTTTGTGAGGGAGGGGTTGGGGATTCGATGTTATTCTCACTGTTTGTTTTTGTGAGGGAGGGGTTGGGATTCGATGTTATTGTCAGTGTTTGATTTGTGAGGGAGGGGTTGGGATTCGATGTTATTGTCTCTGTTTGTTTTTGTTAGGGAGGGGTTGGGGATTCGATGTTATTGTCACTGTTTTTGTGAGGGAGGGGTTGGGATTCGATGTTATTGTCAGTGTTTGTTTTTGTGAGGGAGGGGTTGGGGATTCGATGTTATTGTCAGTGTTTGTTTTTGTGAGGGAGGGGTTGGGGATTCGATGTTATTGTCAGTGTTTGTTTTTGTGAGGGAGGGGTTGGGATTCGATGTTATTGTCACTGTTTGTTTTTGTGAGGGAGGGGTTGGGATTCGATGTTATTGTCATTGTTTGTTTTTGTGAGGGAGGGGTTGGGGATTCGATGTTATTGTCACTGTTTGTTTTTGTGAGGGAGGGGTTGGGATTCGATGTTATTGTCACTGTTTGTTTTTGTCAGGGAGGGGTTGGGATTCGATGTTATTGTCACTGTTTGTTTTTGTGAGGGAGGGGTTGGGGATTCGATGTTATTGTCACTGTTTGTTTTTGTCAGGGAGGGGTTGGGATTCGATGTTATTGTCAGTGTTTGTTTTTGTGACGGAGGGGTTGGGATTCGATGTTATTGTCACTGTTTGTTTTTGTCAGGGAGGGGTTGGGATTCGATGTTATTGTCAGTGTTTGTTTTTGTGAGGGAGGGGTTGGGGATTCGATATTATTGTCACTGTTTGTTTTTGTGAGGGAGGGGTTGGGATTCGATGTTATTGTCACTGTTTGTTTTTGTGAGAGAGGGGTTGGGATTCGATTTTATTGTCAGTGTTTGTTTTTGTGAGGGAGGGGTTGGGATTCGATGTTATTGTCACTGTTTGTTTTTGTGAGGGAGGGGTTGGGATTCGATGTTATTGTCACTGTTTGTTTTTGTGAGGGAGGGGTTGGGGATTCGATGTTATTGTCACTGTTTGTTTTTGTGAGGGAGGGGTTGGGATTCGATGTTATTGTCACTGTTTGTTTTTGTGAGGGAGGGTTGGGGATTCGATGTTATTGTCAGTGTTTGTTTTTGTGAGGGAGGGGGTTGGGATTCGATGTTATTGTCAGTGTTTGTTTTTGTGAGGGAGGGGTTGGGATTCGATGTTATTGTCACTGTTTGTTTTTGTGAGGGAGGGGTTGGGATTCGATGTTATTGTCACTGTTTGTTTTTGTGAGGGAGGGGTTGGGATTCGATGTTATTGTCACTGTTTGTTTTTGTGAGGGAGGGGTTGGGATTCGATGTTATTGTCACTGTTTGTTTTTGTGAGGGAGGGGTTGGGATTCGATGTTATTGTCACTGTTTGTTTTTGTGAGGGAGGGGTTGGGATTCGATGTTATTGTCACTGTTTGTTTTTGTGAGGGAGGGGTTGGGATTCGATGTTATTGTCACTGTTTGTTTTTGTGAGGGAGGGGTTGGGATTCGATGTTATTGTCACTGTTTGTTTTTGTGAGGGAGGGGTTGGGATTCGATGTTATTGTCACTGTTTGTTTTTGTGAGGGAGGGGTTGGGATTCGATGTTATTGTCACTGTTTGTTTTTGTGAGGGAGGGGTTGGGATTCGATGTTATTGTCAATGTTTGTTTTTGTGAGGAAGGGGTTGGGATTCGATGTTATTGTCACTGTTTGTTTTTGTGAGGGAGGGGTGGGGATTCGATGTTATTGTCAATGTTTGTTTTTGTGAGGGAGGGGTTGGGATTCGATGTTATTGTCACTGTTTGTTTTTGTGAGGGAGGGGTTGGGGATTCGATGTTATTGTCACTGTTTGTTTTTGTG
>NW_026780513.1:0-33339 GCF_030144855.1 Hypanus sabinus | reverse complement strand
GGGTTACCCAGTTGAGGAGGGGTGTAGGAGCCAGAGGGGTTACACAGATGGGGAGGGGTGTAGGAGTCAGAGGGGTTACACAGTTGGGGAGGGGTGGAGGAGTCAGAGGGGTTACACAGTTGGGGAGGGGTGTAGGAGTCAGAGGGGTTACACAGATGGGGAGGGGTGTAGGAGTCAGAGGGGTTACACAGATGGGGAGGTGTGTGGGAGTCAGAGGGGTTACACAGATGGGGAGGGGTGTAGGAGTCAGAGGGGTTACACAGATGGGGAGGTGTGTGGGAGTCAGAGGGGTTACACAGATGGGGAGGTGTGTGGGAGTCAGAGGGGTTACACAGATGGGGAGGGGTGTAGGAGTCAGAGGGGTTACACAGATGGGGAGGGGTGTAGGAGTCAGAGGGGTTACACAGATGGGGAGGGGTGTAGGAGTCAGAGGGGTTACATAGATGGGGAGGGGTGTATGAGCCAGAGGGGGTTACACAGATGGGGAGGGGTGTAGGAGCCAGAGGGGGTTACACTGATTGAGAAGGGTGTAGGAGTCAGAGTGGGTTACACAGATGGGGAGGGGTGTAGGAGTCAGAGGGTTTACACAGATGGGGAGGGGTGTTGGAGCAGGAGGGGGTTACACAGACGGGCAGGGGTGAAGGAGCCAGAGGGGGTTACACAGATGGGGAGGGGTCTAGGAGCCAGAAGGGTTTACACAGATGGGGAGGTGTGTAGGAGCCAGAGGGGTTACACAGATGGGGAGGGGTATCGGACCAGTAGGGATACACAGATGGGGAGGAGTGTAGGAGCAAGAGGGGGTTTCACTGTTGGGGAGGGGTGTAGGAGTCAAATGGGTTTACACTGATGGGGAGGGGTGTAGGAGTCACAGGGGTTACACAGATGGGCAGGGGTGAAGGAGCCAGAGGGGGTTACACAGATGGGGAGAGGTACAGGTGCCTGAGGGGGTTACACAGATGGGGAGGGGTGTAGGAGCGAGTGGGGTTTGCACAGATGGGGAATATTGTAGGTGCCAGAGGGGGTTACACTGTTGGGGAGGGGTGTAGGAGCCAGAGGGGGTTACACAGATGGGGAGGGGTGCAGGTGCCTGAGTGGGTTACACTGATGGGGAGGGGTGTAGCAGCCAGACGGGGTTACATAGATGGGGAGGGGTGCAGGTGCCTGAGGGGGTTACACAGATGGGGAGGGGTGTAGGAGCGAGTGCGGTTTACACAGATGGGGAGGGGTGTAGGAGCGAGTGGGGTTTGCACAGATGGGGAATATTGTAGGTGCCAGAGGGGGTTACACTTTTGGGGAGAGGTGTCGGAGCCAGATGGGGTTAAACTGTTGGGCAGGGGTGTAGGAGTCAGATGGGGTTACACAGATGGGGAGGGTTTTATGGGGAGGGGGTTACACAGATGGGGAGGGGTGTAGGAGCGACAGGGGGTTACACAGATGGGGAGGGGTGTCGGAGCCTGAGGGGGTTACACAGCTGGAAGAGAGGTGTAGGAGCCAGAGGGGGTTACACAGATGGGGAGGGGTGTAGGAGCCAGAGGGGGTTACACAGATGGGGAGGGGTGTAGGAGTCAGAGGGGGTTACACAGATGGGGAGGGGGTGTAGGAGTCAGAGGGGGTTACACAGATGGGGAGGGGTGTAGGAGTCAGAGGGGGTTACACAGATGGGGAGGGGTGTAGGAGTCAGAGGGGGTTACACAGATGGGGAGGGGTGTAGCAGCCAGACGGTGTTACATAGATGGGGAGGGGTGCAGGTGCCTGAGGGGGTTACACAGATGGGGAGGGGGTGTAGGAGCCAGAGGGGGTTACACAGATGGGGAGGGGTGTAGCAGCCAGACGGTGTTACATAGATGGGGAGGGGTGCAGGTGACTGAGGGGGTTACACAGATGGGGAGGGGTGTAGGAGTCAGAGGGGTTACACAGATGGGGAGGGGTGTAGGAGTCAGAGGGGTTACACAGATGGGGGAGGGGTGTAGGAGCGAGTGGGGTTTGCACAGATGCGGAGGGGTGTAGGAGTCAGAGGGGGTTACACAGATGGGGAGGGGTGTAGGAGTCAGAGGGGGTTACACAGATGGGGAGGTGTGTAGGAGTCAGAGGGGTTACACAGATGGGGAGGGGTGTAGGAGTCAGAGGGGGTTACACAGATGGGGAGGGGTGTAGGAGTCAGAGGGGTGACACAGATGGGGAGGGGGTGTAGGAGTCAGAGGGGGATACACAGATGGGGAGGGGGTGTAGGACTCAGAGGGGTTACACAGATGGGGAGGGGTGTAGGAGTCAGAGGGTTACACAGATGAGGAGGGGTGTAGGAGTCTGAGGGGGTTACACAGATGGGGAGGGGTGTAGGAGTCAGAGGGGTTACACAGTTGGGGAGGGGTGTAGGAGTCAGAGGGGTTACACAGAAGGGGAGGGGGTGTAGGAGTCAGAGGGGTTACACAGTTGGGGAGGGGTGTAGGAGCCAGAGTGGTGACACAGTTGGGGAGGGGTGTAGTAGTCAGAGGGGTTACACAGATGGGGAGGGGTGTAGGAGCCAGAGGGGGTTACACTGATGGGGAGGGGTGTAGGAGTCAGAGGGGTTACACAGTTGGGGAGGGGTGTAGGAGTCAGAGGGGTTACACAGATGGGGAGCGGTGTAGAAGTCAGAGGGGTTACACAGATGGGGAGGGGTGTAGGAGTCAGAGTGGGTTACACAGATGGGGAGGGGTGTAGGAGTCAGAGGAGTTACACAGTTGGGGAGGGGTGTAGGAGTCAGAGGGGTTACACAGATGGGGAGGGGTGTAGGAGCCAGAGGGGTTACACAGTTGGGGAGGGGTGTAAGAGTCAGAGGGGTTACACAGATGGGGAGGGGTGTAGGAGTCAGAGGGGTTACACAGTTGGGGAGGGGTGTAGGAGTCAGAGGGGTTACACAGATGGGGAGTGGTGTAGGAGCCAGAGGGGTTACACAGTTGGGGAGGGGTGTAGGAGCCAGAGGGGTTACACAGATGGGGAGTGGTGTAGGAGTCAGAGGGGTTACACAGTTGGGGAGGGGTGTAGAAGTCAGAGGGGTTACACAGTTGGGGAGGGGTGTAGGAGTCAGAGGGGTTACACAGATGGGGAGGGGGTGTAGGAGTCAGAGGGGTTACACAGATGGGGAGGTGTGTTGGAGTCAGAGGGGTTACACAGATGGGGAGGTGTGTGGGAGTCAGAGGGGTTACACAGATGGGGAGGGGTGTAGGAGTCAGAGGGGTTACACAGATGGGGAGGGGTGTAGGAGTCAGAGGGGTTACACAGATGGGGAGCGGTGTAGGAGTCAGAGGGGTTACACAGATGGGGAGGGTTGTAGGAGTCAGAGGGGTTACATAGATGGGGAGGGGTGTATGAGCCAGAGGGGGTTACACAGATGGGGAGGGGTGTAGGAGTCAGAGGGGGTTACACAGATGGGGAGGGGTGTAGGAGTCAGAGGGGGTTACACAGATGGGGAGGGGTGTGGGAGTCAGAGGGGTTTACACAGATGGGGAGGGGTGTAGGAGTCAGAGGGGTTACACAGATGGGGAGGGGTGTAGGAGTCAGAGGGTTTACACAGATGGGGAGGGGTGTAGGAGTCAGAGGGGGTAACACAGATGGGGAGGGGTGTAGGAGTCAGAGGGGGTTACACAGATGGGGAGGGGTGTAGGAGTCAGAGGGGGTTACACAGATGGGGAGGGGTGTAGGAGTCAGAGGGGGTTACACAGATGGGGAGGTGTGTAGGAGTCAGAGGGGTTACACAGATGGGGAGGGGTGTAGGAGTCAGAGGGGGTTACACAGATGGGGAGGGGTGTAGGAGTCAGAGGGGTGACACAGATGGGGAGGGGTACAGGTGCCTGAGGGGGTTACACAGATGGGGAGGGGTGTAGGAGTCAGAGGGGGTTACACAGATGGGGAGGGGTGTAGGAGTCAGAGGGGGTTACACAGATGGGGAGGGGTGTAGGAGTCAGAGGGGGTTACACAGATGGGGAGGGGTGTAGGAGTCAGAGGGGGTTACACAGATGGGGAGGGGTGTAGCAGCCAGACGGTGTTACATAGATGGGGAGGGGTGCAGGTGCCTGAGGGGGTTACACAGATGGGGAGGGGTGTAGGAGCCAGAGGGGGTTACACAGATGGGGAGGGGGTGTAGCAGCCAGACGGTGTTACATAGATGGGGAGGGGTGCAGGTGACTGAGGGGGTTACACAGATCGGGAGGGGTGTAGGAGTCAGAGGGGTTACACAGATGGGGAGGGGTGTAGGAGTCAGAGGGGTTACACAGATGGGGAGGGGTGTAGGAGCGAGTGGGGTTTGCACAGATGGGGAGGGGGTGTAGGAGTCAGAGGGGGTTACACAGATGGGGAGGGGTGTAGGTGTCAGAGGGGGGTTACACAGATGGGGAGGTGTGTAGGAGTCAGAGGGGTTACACAGATGGGGAGGGGTGTAGGAGTCAGAGGGGGTTACACAGATGGGGAGGGGTGTAGGAGTCAGAGGGGTGACACAGATGGGGAGGGGTGTAGGAGTCAGAGGGGGATACACAGATGGGGAGGGGTGTAGGACTCAGAGGGGTTACACAGATGGGGAGGGGTGTAGGAGTCAGTGGGTTACACAGATGAGGAGGGGTGTAGGAGTCTGAGGGGGTTACACAGATGGGGAGGGGTGTAGGAGTCAGAGGGGTTACACAGTTGGGGAGGGGTGTAGGAGTCAGAGGGGTTACACAGAAGGGGAGGGGTGTAGGAGTCAGAGGGGTTACACAGTTGGGGAGGGGTGTAGGAGCCAGAGTGGTGACACAGTTGGGGAGGGGTGTAGTAGTCAGAGGGGTTAGACAGATGGGGAGGGGTGTAGGAGCCAGAGGGGGTTACACTGATGGGGAGGGGTGTAGGAGTCAGAGGGGTTACACAGTTGGGGAGGGGTGTAGGAGTCAGAGGGGTTACACAGATGGGGAGCGGTGTAGAAGTCAGACGGGTTACACAGATGGGGAGGGGTGTAGGAGTCAGAGTGGGTTACACAGATGGGGAGGGGTGTAGGAGTCAGAGGAGTTACACAGTTGGGGAGGGGTGTAGGAGTCAGAGGGGTTACACAGATGGGGAGGGGTGTAGGAGCCAGAGGGGTTACACAGTTGGGGAGGGGTGTAAGAGTCAGAGGGGTTACACAGATGGGCAGGGGGTGTAGGAGTCAGAGGGGTTACACAGTTGGGGAGGGGGTGTAGGAGTCAGAGGGTTACACAGATGGGGAGTGGTGTAGGAGCCAGAGGGGTTACACAGTTGGGGAGGGGTGTAGGAGCCAGAGGGGTTACACAGATGGGGAGTGGTGTAGGAGTCAGAGGGGTTACACAGTTGGGGAGGGGTGTAGAAGTCAGAGGGGTTACACAGTTGGGGAGGGGTGTAGGAGTCAGAGGGGTTACACAGATGGGGAGGGGTGTAGGAGTCAGAGGGGTTACACAGATGGGGAGGTGTGTTGGAGTCAGAGGGGTTACACAGATGGGGAGGTGTGTGGGAGTCAGAGGGGTTACACAGATGGGGAGGGGTGTAGGAGTCAGAGGGGTTACACAGATGGGGAGGGGTGTAGGAGTCAGAGGGGTTACACAGATGGGGAGCGGTGTAGGAGTCAGAGGGGTTACACAGATGGGGAGGGTTGTAGGAGTCAGAGGGGTTACATAGATGGGGAGGGGTGTATGAGCCAGAGGGGGTTACACAGATGGGGAGGGGTGTAGGAGTCAGAGGGGGTTACACAGATGGGGAGGGGTGTAGGAGTCAGAGGGGGTTACACAGATGGGGAGGGGTGTGGGAGTCAGAGGGGGTTACACAGATGGGGAGGGGTGTAGGAGTCAGAGGGGTTACACAGATGGGGATGGGTGTAGGAGTCAGAGGGTTTACACAGATGGGGAGGGGTGTAGGAGTCAGAGGGGGTTACACAGATGGGGAGGGGTGTAGGAGTCAGAGGGGGTTACACAGATGAGGAGGGGTGTAGGAGTCAGAGGGGGTTACACAGATGAGGAGGGGTGTAGGAGTCAGAGGGGGTTACACAGATGAGGAGGTGTGTAGGAGTCAGAGGGGGTTACACAGATGAGGAGGGGTGTAGGAGTCAGAGGGGGTTACACAGATGGGGAGGGGTGTAGGAGCCAGAGGGGGTTACACAGATGGGGAGGGGTGTAGGAGTCAGAGGGGTTACACAGATGAGGAAGGGTGTAGGAGTCAGAGGGGGTTACACGGATGGGGAGGGGTGTAGGAGTCAGAGGGTTTACACAGTTGGGGAGGGGTTTACGAGTCAGAGGGGTTACACAGATGGGGAGGGGTGTAGGAGTCAGAGGGGTTACACAGATGGGGAGGGGTGTAGGTGTCAGAGCGGTTACACAGATGGGGAGGGGTGTAGGAGTCAGAGGGATTACACAGATGGGGAGGGGTGTAGGAGTCAGAGGGGTTACACAGATGGGGAGGGGTGTAGGAGCCAGAGGGGTTACACAGTTGGGGAGGGGTGTAGGAGTCAGAGGGGTTACACAGATGGGGAGGGGTGTAGGAGTCAGAGGGTTTACACAGTTGGGGAGGGGTGTAGGAGTCCGAGTGTTTACACAGTTGGGGAGGGGTGTAGGAGTCAGAGGGGTTACACAGATGGGGAGGGGTGTAGGAGTCAGAGGGGGGTTCCACAGATGGGGAGGGGTGTAGGAATCAGAGGGGTTACACAGATGGGGAGGGGTGTAGGAGTCAGAGGGTTTACACAGTTGGGGAGGGGAGTAGGAGTCAGAGGGGTTACACAGATGGGGAGGGGTGTAGGAGTCAGAGGGGGTTACACAGATGGGGAGGGGTGTAGGAGTCAGAGGGGTTACACAGATGGGGAGGGGTGTAGGAGTCAGAGGGGTTACACAGATGGGGAGGGGTGTAGGAGTCAGAGGAGGTTACACTGATGGGGAGGGGTGTAGGTGTCAGAGGGGTTACACAGATGGGGAGCGGTGTAGGAGTCAGAGGGGTTACACAGATGGGGAGGGGTGTAGGAGTCAGAGGGGTTACACAGATGGGGAGGGGTGTAGGAGTCAGAGGGGTTACACAGTTGTTGAGGGGTGTAGGAGTCAGAGGGGGTTACACAGATGGGGAGGGGTGTAGGAGCCAGAGGGGTTACACAGTTGGGGAGGGGTGTAGGAGCCAGAGGGGTTACACAGATGGGGAGGGGTGTAGGAGTCAGAGGGGTTACACAGTTGGGGAGGGGTGTAGGAGTCAGAGGGGTTACACAGTTGGGGAGGGGTGTAGGAGTCAGAGGGGTTACACAGATGGGGAGGGGTGTAGGAGTCAGAGGGGTTACACAGATGGGGAGGTGTGTGGGAGTCAGAGGGGTTACACAGATGGGGAGGGGTGTAAGACTCAGAGTGGGTTACACAGATGGGGAGGGGTGTAGGAGTCAGAGGGGTTACACAGATGGGGAGGGGTGTAGGAGTCAGAGGGGGTTACACAGATGGGGAGGGGTGTAGGAGTCAGAGGGGTTACACAGATGAGGAGGGGTGTAGGAGTCAGAGGGGGTTACACAGATGAGGAGGGGTGTAGGAGTCAGAGGGGGTTACACAGATGAGGAGGGGTGTAGGAGTCAGAGGGGGTTACACAGATGAGGAGGGGTGTAGGAGTCAGAGGGGGTTACAGATGGGGAGGGGTGTAGGAGTCAGAGGGGGTTACACAGATGAGGAGGGGTGTAGGAGTCAGAGGGGTTACACAGATGGGGAGGGGTGTAGGAGTCAGAGGGGTTACACAGATGGGGAGGGGTGTAGGAGTCAGAGGGGTTACACAGATGGGGAGGGGTGTAGGAGTCAGAGGTGTTACACAGATGGGGAGGGGTGTAGGAGTCAGAGGGGGTTACACAGATGGGGAGGGGTGTAGGAGTCAGAGGGGTTACACAGATGGGGAGGGGTGTAGGAGTCAGAGGGGTTACACAGATGGGGAGGGGTGTAGGAGTCAGAGGGGTTACACAGATGGGGAGGGGTGTCGGAGTCAGAGGGGTTACACAGATGGGGAGGGGTGTAGGAGTCAGAGGGTTTACGCAGTTGGGGAGGGGTGTAGGAGTCAGAGGGGTTACACAGATGGGGAGTGGTGTAGGAGTCAGAGGGGGTTACACAGATGGGGAGGGGTGTAGGAGTCAGAGGAGTTACACAGATGGGGAGGGGTGTAGGAGTCAGAGGGGTTACACAGATGGGGAGGGGTGTAGGAGTCAGAGGGCGTTACACAGATGGGGAGGGGTGTAGTAGTTAATGGGTTACACAGATGGGGAGGGGTGTAGGAGTCAGAGGGATTACACAGATGGGGAGGGGTGTAGGAGTCAGAGGGGTTACGCAGATGGGGAGGTGTGTAGGAGCCAGAGGGGTTACACAGTTGGGGAGGGGTGTAGGAGTCAGAGGGGTTACACAGATGGGGAGGGGTGTAGGAGTCAGAGGGTTTACACAGTTGGGGAGGGGTGTAGGAGTCCGAGTGTTTACACAGTTGGGGAGGGGTGTAGGAGTCAGAGGGGTTACACAGATGGGGAGGGGTGTAGGAGTCAGAGGGGGTTCCACAGATGGGGAGGGGTGTAGGAATCAGAGGGGTTACACAGATGGGGAGGGGTGTAGAAGTCAGAGGGTTTACACAGTTGGGGAGGGGTGTAGGAGTCCGAGTGTTTACACAGTTGGGGAGGGGTGTAGGATTCAGAGGGGTTACACAGATGGGGAGGGGTGTAGGAGTCAGAGGGGGTTCCACAGATGGGGAGGGGTGTAGGAATCAGAGGGGTTACACAGATGGGGAGGGGTGTAGGAGTCAGAGGGTTTACACAGTTGGGGAGGGGAGTAGGAGTCAGAGGGGTTACACAGTTGGGGAGGGGTGTAGGAGTCCGAGTGTTTACACAGTTGGGGAGGGGTGTAGGAGTCAGAGTGGTTACACAGATGGGGAGTGGTGTAGGAGTCAGAGGGGGTTACACAGATGGGGAGGGGTGTAGGAGTCAGAGGAGTTACACAGATGGGGAGGGGTGTAGGAGTCAGAGGGGTTACACAGATGGGGAGGGGTGTAGGAGTCAGAGGGGGTTACACAGATGGGGAGGGGTGTAGGAGTCAGAGGGGGTTACACAGATGGGGAGGGGTGTAGGAGTCAGAGGGGTTTACACAGATGGGGAGGAGTGTAGGAGTCAGAGGGGTGACACAGATGGGGAGGGGTGTAGGAGTCAGAGGGGGTTACACAGATGGGGAGGGGTGTAGGAGTCAGAGGGGGATACACAGTTGGGGAGGGGTGTAGGTGTCAGAGGGGTTACACAGATGGGGAGGGGTGTAGGAGTCAGAGGGGTTACACAGATGGGGAGGTGTGTGGGAGTCAGAGGGGTTACACAGATGGGGAGGTGTGTGGGAGTCAGAGGGGTTACACAGATGGGGAGGGGTGTAGGAGTCAGAGGGGTTACACAGATGGGGAGGGGTGTAGGAGCCAGAGGGGTTACACAGTTGGGGAGGGGTGTAGGAGTCAGAGGGGTTACACAGATGGGGAGTGGTGTAGGAGTCAGAGGGGTTACACAGTTGGGGAGGGGTGTAGGAGTCAGAGGGGTTACACAGATGGGGAGGGGTGGTAGGAGCCAGAGGGGTTACCCAGTTGGGGAGGGGTGTAGGAGCCAGAGGGGTTACACAGATGGGGAGGGATGTAGGAGTCAGAGCGGTTACACAGTTGGGGAGGGGTGGAGGAGTCAGAGGGGTTACACAGTTGGGGAGGGGTGTAGGAGTCAGGGGGGTTACACAGATGGGGAGGGGTGTAGGAGTCAGAGGGGTTACACAGATGGGGAGGTGTGTGGGAGTCAGAGGGGTTACACAGATGGGGAGGTTTGTGGGAGTCAGAGGGGTTACACAGATGGGGAGGGGTGTAGGAGTCAGAGGGGTTACACAGATGGGGAGGGGTGTAGGAGTCAGAGGGGTTACACAGATGGGGAGGGGTGTAGGAGTCAGAGGGGTTACACAGATGGGGAGGGGTGTAGGAGTCAGAGGGGTTACATAGATGGGGAGGGGTGTATGAGCCAGAGGGGGGTTACACAGATGGGGACGGGTGTTGGAGCCAGAGGGGGTTACACTGATGGAGAAGGGTGTAGGAGTCAGAGTGGGTTACTCAGATGGGGAGGGGTGTAGGAGTCAGAGGGGTTACGCAGATGGGGAGGGGTGTAGGAGTCAGAGGGGGTTACACAGATGGGGAGGGGTGTAGGAGTCAGAGGGGTTACACAGATGAGAAGGGGTGTAGGAGTCAGAGGGGGTTACACAGATGAGGAGGGGTGTAGGAGTCAGAGGGGGTTACACAGATGGGGAAGGGTGTAGGAGCCAGAGGGGGTTACACAGATGGGGAGGGGTGTAGGAGTCAGAGGGGTTACACAGATGAGAAGGGGTGTAGGAGTCAGAGGGGGGTTACACAGATGAGGAGGGGTGTAGGAGTCAGAGGGGGTTACACAGATAAGGAGGGGTGTAGGAGTCAGAGGGGGTTACACAGATGGGGAGTGGTGTAGGAGTCAGAGGGGGTTACACAGATGAGGAGGGGTGTAGGAGTCAGAGGGGGTTACACAGATGGGGAAGGGTGTAGGAGCCAGACGGGGTTACACATATGGGGAGGGGTGTAGGAGTCAGAGGTGGTTACACAGATGGGGAGGGGTGTAGGAGTCAGAGGGGTTACACAGATGGGGAGGGGTGTAGGAGTCAGAGGGGTTACACAGATGAGGAGGGGTGTAGGAGTCAGAGGGGGTTACACGGATGGGGAGGGGTGTAGGAGTCAGAGGGTTTACACAGTTGGGGAGGGGTGTAGGAGTCAGAGGGGTTACACAGATGGGGAGGGGTGTCGGAGTCAGAGGGGTTACACAGATGGGGAGGGGTGTTGGTGTCAGAGGGGTTACACAGATGGGAAGGGGTGTAGGAGTCAGAGGGCTTACACAGATGGGGAGGGGTGTAGGAGTCAGAGGGGTTACACAGATGGGGAGGGGTGTAGGAGCCAGTGGGGTTACACAGTTGGGGAGGGGTGTAGGAGTCAGAGGGGTTACACAGATGGGGAGGTGTGTAGGAGTCAGAGTGTTTACACAGTTGGGGAGGGGTGTAGGAGTCAGAGGGGTTACACAGATGGGGAGGGGTGCAGGAGTCAGAGGGGGTTACACAGATGGGGAGGTGTGTAGGAGTCAGAGGGGTTACACAGATGGGGAGGGGTGTAGGAGTCAGAGGGTTTACAAAGTTGGGGAGGGGTGTAGGAGTCAGAGGGGTTACACAGATGGGGAGGGGTGTAGGAGTCAGAGGGGGTTACACAGATGGGGAGGGGTGTAGGAGTCAGAGGGGGTTACACAGATGAGGAGGGGTGTAGGAGTCAGAGGGGGTTACACAGATGGGGAAGGGTGTAGGAGCCAGAGGGGGTTAGAGGGGGTTACACAGATGGGGAGGGGTGTAGGAGTCAGAGGGGTTACACAGATGAGAAGGGGTGTAGGAGTCAGAGGGGGTTACACAGATGAGGAGGGGTGTAGGAGTCAGAGGGGGTTACACAGATAAGGAGGGGTGTAGGAGTCAGAGGGGGTTACACAGATGGGGAGTGGTGTAGGAGTCAGAGGGGGTTACACAGATGAGGAGGGGTGTAGGAGTCAGAGGGGGTTACACAGATGGGGAAGGGTGTAGGAGCCAGACGGGGTTACACATATGGGGAGGGGTGTAGGAGTCAGAGGTGGTTACACAGATGGGGAGGGGTGTAGGAGTCAGAGGGGTTACACAGATGGGGAGGGGTGTAGGAGTCAGAGGGGTTACACAGATGAGGAGGGGTGTAGGAGTCAGAGGGGGTTACACGGATGGGGAGGGGTGTAGGAGTCAGAGGGTTTACACAGTTGGGGAGGGGTGTAGGAGTCAGAGGGGTTACACAGATGGGGAGGGGTGTCGGAGTCAGAGGGGTTACACAGATGGGGAGGGGTGTTGGTGTCAGAGGGGTTACACAGATGGGAAGGGGTGTAGGAGTCAGAGGGCTTACACAGATGGGGAGGGGTGTAGGAGTCAGAGGGGTTACACAGATGGGGAGGGGTGTAGGAGCCAGTGGGGTTACACAGTTGGGGAGGGGTGTAGGAGTCAGAGGGGTTACACAGATGGGGAGGTGTGTAGGAGTCAGAGTGTTTACACAGTTGGGGAGGGGTGTAGGAGTCAGAGGGGTTACACAGATGGGGAGGGGTGCAGGAGTCAGAGGGGGTTACACAGATGGGGAGGTGTGTAGGAGTCAGAGGGGTTACACAGATGGGGAGGGGTGTAGGAGTCAGAGGGTTTACAAAGTTGGGGAGGGGTGTAGGAGTCAGAGGGGTTACACAGATGGGGAGGGGTGTAGGAGTCAGAGGGGGTTACACAGATGGGGAGGGGTGTAGGAGTCAGAGGGGTTACACAGATGGGGAGGGGTGTAGGAGTCAGAGGGGTTACACAGATGGGGAGGGGTGTAGGAGTCAGAGGGGGTTACACAGATGGGGAGGGGTGTAGGAGTCAGAGGGGTTACACAGATGGGGAGGGGTGTAGGAGTCAGAGGGGTTACACAGATGGGGAGGGGTGTAGGAGTCAGAGGGGTTACACAGATGGGGAGGGGTGTAGGAGTCAGAGGGTTTACACAGATGGGGAGGTGTGTAGGAGTCAGAGGGTTTACACAGTTGGGGAGTGGTGTAGGAGTCAGAGGGGTTTACACAGATGGGGAGGGGTGTAGGAGTCAGAGGGGTTACACAGATGAGGAGGGGTGTAGGGGTTACACAGATGAGGAGGGGTGTAGGAGTCAGAGGGGGTTACACAGATGGGGAGGGGTGTAGGAGTCAGAGGGGGTTACACAGATGAGGAGGGGTGTAGGAGTCAGAGGGGGTTACACAGATGGGGAGGGGTGTAGGAGCCAGAGGGGGTTACACAGATGGGGAGGGGTCTAGGAGCCAGAAGGGTTTACACAGATGGGGAGGTGTGTAGGAGCCAGAGGGGTTACACAGATGGGGAGGGGTATCGGACCAGTAGTGATACACAGATGGGGAGGAGAGTAGGAGCAAGAGGGGGTTTCACTGTTGGGGAGGGGTGTAGGAGTCAGAGGGGGTTACACAGTTGGGGAGGGGTGTAGGAGTCAGAGGGGGTTACACAGATGGGCAGGGGTGAAGGAGCCAGAGGGGGTTACACAGATGGACAGGGGTGAAGGAGCCAGAGGGGGTTACACAGATGGGGAGGGGTGTTGGTGTCAGATGGGTTTACACAGATGGGGAGGGGTGTAGGAGCCTGAAGGGGTTACACAGATGGGGAGGGGTACAGGTGCCTGAGGGGGTTACAGAGATGGGGAGGGGTGTAGGAGCCAGAGGGGTTACACAGATGAGGAGGGGTGTAGGAGCGTGTGCGGTTTACACAGATGGGGAGGGGTGTAGGAGCCAGAGGGGGTTACACAGATGGGGACGGGTGTAGCAGCCAGACGGGGTTACATAGATGGGGAGGGTTGTATGGGGAGGGGGTTACACAGATGGGGAGTGTTCTACGAGTCAGAGGGTTACACAGATCGGGAGGGGTGTAGGAGCGAGAGGGGGTTACACAGATGGGGAGGGGTGTAGGAGCGACAGGGGGTTACACAGATGGGGAGGGGTGTCGGAGCCTGAGGGGGTTACACAGCTGGAAGAGAGGTGTAGGAGCCAGAGGGGGTTACACAGATGGGGAGGGGTGTCGGAGCCTGAGGGGGTTACACAGCTGGAAGAGAGGTGTAGGAGCGACAGGGGGTTACACAGATGGGGAGGGGTGTCGGAGCCTGAGGGGGTTACACAGCTGGAAGAGAGGTGTAGGAGCCAGAGGGGGTTACACAGTTGGGGAGGGGTGTAGGAGTCAGAGGGGTTACACAGATGGGGAGGGGTGTAGGAGTCAGAGGGGGTTACACAAATGGGAGGGGGTGCAGGAGTCAGAGGGGGTTACACAGATGGGGAGGGGTGTAGGAGTCAGAGGGGTTACACAGATGGGGAGGGGTGTAGGAGTCAGAGGGGGTTACACAGATGGGGAGGGGTGTAGGAGTCAGAGGGGTTACACAGATGGGGAGGTGTGTAGGAGTCAGAGGGGGTTACACAGATGGGGAGGGGTGTAGGAGTCAGGGGGTGACACAGATGGGGAGGGGTGTAGGAGTCAGAGGGGGTTACACAGATGGGGAGGGGTGTAGGAGTCAGAGGGGGATACACAGTTGGGGAGGTGTGTGGGAGTCAGAGGGGTTACACAGATGGGGAGGGGTGTAGGAGTCAGAGGGGTTACACAGATGGGGAGGGGTGTAGGAGTCAGACGGGTTACACAGATGGGGAGGGGTTTAGGAGTCAGAGGGTTACACAGATGGGGAGGGGTGTAGGAGTCAGAGGGTTACATAGATGGGGAGGGGTGTATGAGCCAGAGGGGGTTACACAGATGGGGAGGGGTGTAGGAGTCAGAGTGGGTTACACAGATGGGGAGGGGTGTAGGAGTCAGAGGAGTTACACAGACGGGGAGGGGTGTAGGAGTCAGAGGGGGTTACACAGATGGGGAGGGGTGTAGGAGTCAGAGGGGTTACACAGATGAGGAGGGGTGTAGGAGTCAGAGGGGGTTACACAGATGAGGAGGGGTGTAGGAGTCAGAGGGGGTTACACAGATGAGGAGGGGTGTAGGAGTCAGAGGGGGTTACACAGATGAGGAGGGGTGTAGGAGTCAGAGGGGGTTACACAGATGGGGAGGGGTGTAGCAGTCAGAGGGGGTTACACAGATGAGGAGGGGTGTAGGAGTCAGAGGGGGTTACACAGATGGGGAGGGGTGTAGGAGTCAGAGGGGTTCAACAGATGAGGAGGGGTGTAGGAGTCAGAGGGGGTTACACAGATGGGGAGGGGTGTAGGAGTCAGAGGGGGTTACACAGATGGGGAGGGGTGTAGGAGTCAGAGGGGTTACACTGATGGGGAGGGGTGTAGGAGTCAGAGGGTTTACACAGTTGGGGAGTGGTGTAGGAGTCAGAGGGGTTACACAGATGGGGAGGGGTGTAGGAGTCAGAGGGGTTACACAGATGGGGAGCGGTGTAGGAGTCAGACGGGTTACACAGATGGGGAGGGGTTTAGGAGTCAGAGGGGTTACACAGATGGGGAGGGGTGTAGGAGTCAGAGGGGTTACATAGATGGGGAGGGGTGTATGAGCCAGAGGGGGTTACACAGATGGGGAGGGGTGTAGGAGAGAGTGGGTTACACAGATGGGGAGGGGTGTAGGAGTCAGAGGAGTTACACAGACGGGGTGGGGTGTAGGAGTCAGAGGGGGTTACACAGATGGGGAGGGGTCTAGGAGTCAGAGGGGTTACACAGATGAGGTGGGGTGTAGGAGTCAGAGGGGGTTACACAGATGGGGAGGGGTGTAGGAGTCAGAGGGGTGACACAAATGGGGAGGGGTGTAGGAGTCCGAGTGTTTACACAGTTGGGGAGGGGTGTAGGAGTCAGAGGGGTTACACAGATGGGGAGTGGTGTAGGAGTCAGAGGGGGTTACACAGATGGGGAGGGGTGTAGGAGTCAGAGGAGTTACACAGATGGGGAGGGGTGTAGGAGTCAGAGGGGTTACACAGATGGGGAGGGGTGTAGGAGTCAGAGGGGGTTACACAGATGG
This sequence comes from Hypanus sabinus, assembly GCF_030144855.1. NCBI lineage: Eukaryota > Metazoa > Chordata > Chondrichthyes > Myliobatiformes > Dasyatidae > Hypanus > Hypanus sabinus. The sequence goes on along the minus strand of NW_026780513.1, from coordinate 17,803 downwards.
GGAGGGGTGTGGGAGTCAGAGGGGGTTACACAGATGGGGAGGGGTGTATGAGTCAGAGGGGTTTACACAGATGGGGAGGAGTGTAGGAGTCAGAGGGGTGACACAGATGGGGAGGGGTGTAGGAGTCAGAGGGGGTTACACAGATGGGGAGGGGTGTAGGAGTCAGAGGGGGATACACAGTTGGGGAGGGGTGTAGGAGTCAGAGGGGTTACACAGATGGGGAGGGGTGTAGGAGTCAGAGGGGTTACACAGATGGGGAGGTGTGTGGGAGTCAGAGGGGTTACACAGATGGGGAGGTGTGTGGGAGTCAGAGGGGTTACACAGATGGGGAGGGGTGTAGGAGTCAGAGGGGGATACACAGTTGGGGAGGGGTGTAGGAGTCAGAGGGGTTACACAGATGGGGAGGGGTGTAGGAGTCAGAGGGGTTACACAGATGGGGAGGGGTGTAGGAGTCAGAGGGGTTACACAGATGGGGAGGGGTGTAGGAGCCAGAGGGGTTACACAGTTGGGGAGGGGTGTAGGAGTCAGAGGGGTTACACAGATGGGGAGGGGTGTAGGAGTCAGAAGGGTTACACAGTTGGGGAGGGGTGTAGGAGTCAGAGGGGTTACACAGATGGGGAGGGGTGTAGGAGCCAGAGGGGTTACCCAGTTGGGGAGGGGTGTAGGAGCCAGAGGGGTTACACAGATGGGGAGGGATGTAGGAGTCAGAGCGGTTACACAGTTGGGGAGGGGTGGAGGAGTCAGAGGGGTTACACAGTTGGGGAGGGGTGTAGGAGTCAGAGGGGTTACACAGATGGGGAGGGGTGTAGGAGTCAGAGGGGTTACACAGATGGGGAGGTGTGTGGGAGTCAGAGGGGTTACACAGATGGGGAGGTTTGTGGGAGTCAGAGGGGTTACACAGATGGGGAGGGGTGTAGGAGTCAGAGGGGTTACACAGATGGGGAGGGGTGTAGGAGTCAGAGGGGTTACACAGATGGGGAGGGGTGTAGGAGTCAGAGGGGTTACACAGATGGGGAGGGGTGTAGGAGTCAGAGGGGTTACATAGATGGGGAGGGGTGTATGAGCCAGAGGGGGTTACACAGATGGGGACGGGTGTTGGAGCCAGAGGGGGTTACACTGATGGAGAAGGGTGTAGGAGTCAGAGTGGGTTACTCAGATGGGGAGGGGTGTAGGAGTCAGAGGGGTTACGCAGATGGGGAGGGGTGTAGGAGTCAGAGGGGGTTACACAGATGGGGAGGGGTGTAGGAGTCAGAGGGGTTCCACAGATGAGAAGGGGTGTAGGAGTCAGAGGGGGTTACACAGATGAGGAGGGGTGTAGGAGTCAGAGGGGTGACACAAATGGGGAGGGGTGTAGGAGTCCGAGTGTTTACACAGTTGGGGAGGGGTGTAGGAGTCAGAGGGGTTACACAGATGGGGAGTGGTGTAGGAGTCAGAGGGGGTTACACAGATGGGGAGGGGTGTAGGAGTCAGAGGAGTTACACAGATGGGGAGGGGTGTAGGAGTCAGAGGGGTTACACAGATGGGGAGGGGTGTAGGAGTCAGAGGGGGTTACACAGATGGGGAGGGGTGTGGGAGTCAGAGGGGTTACACAGATGGGGAGGGGTGTAGGAGCCAGAGGGGTTACACAGTTGGGGAGGGGTGTAGGAGTCAGAGGGGTTACACAGATGGGGAGGGGTGTAGGAGTCAGAGGGGTTACACAGATGGGGAGGGGTGTAGGAGTCAGAGGGGGTTACACAGATGGGGAGGGGTGTAGGAGTCAGAGGGGTTACACAGATGGGGAGGGGTGTAGGAGTCAGAGGGGTTACACAGATGGGGAGGGGTGTAGGAGTCAGAGGGGTTACACAGATGGGGAGGGGTGTAGGAGTCAGAGGGTTTACACAGATGGGGAGGTGTGTAGGAGTCAGAGGGTTTACACAGTTGGGGAGTGGTGTAGGAGTCAGAGGGGTTTACACAGATGGGGAGGGGTGTAGGAGTCAGAGGGGTTACACAGATGAGGAGGGGTGTAGGGGTTACACAGATGAGGAGGGGTGTAGGAGTCAGAGGGGGTTACACAGATGGGGAGGGGTGTAGGAGTCAGAGGGGGTTACACAGATGAGGAGGGGTGTAGGAGTCAGAGGGGGTTACACAGATGGGGAGGGGTGTAGGAGCCAGAGGGGGTTACACAGATGGGGAGGGGTCTAGGAGCCAGAAGGGTTTACACAGATGGGGAGGTGTGTAGGAGCCAGAGGGGTTACACAGATGGGGAGGGGTATCGGACCAGTAGTGATACACAGATGGGGAGGAGAGTAGGAGCAAGAGGGGGTTTCACTGTTGGGGAGGGGTGTAGGAGTCAGAGGGGGTTACACAGTTGGGGAGGGGTGTAGGAGTCAGAGGGGGTTACACAGATGGGCAGGGGTGAAGGAGCCAGAGGGGGTTACACAGATGGACAGGGGTGAAGGAGCCAGAGGGGGTTACACAGATGGGGAGGGGTGTTGGTGTCAGATGGGTTTACACAGATGGGGAGGGGTGTAGGAGCCTGAAGGGGTTACACAGATGGGGAGGGGTACAGGTGCCTGAGGGGGTTACAGAGATGGGGAGGGGTGTAGGAGCCAGAGGGGTTACACAGATGAGGAGGGGTGTAGGAGCGTGTGCGGTTTACACAGATGGGGAGGGGTGTAGGAGCCAGAGGGGGTTACACAGATGGGGACGGGTGTAGCAGCCAGACGGGGTTACATAGATGGGGAGGGTTGTATGGGGAGGGGGTTACACAGATGGGGAGTGTTCTACGAGTCAGAGGGTTACACAGATCGGGAGGGGTGTAGGAGCGAGAGGGGGTTACACAGATGGGGAGGGGTGTAGGAGCGACAGGGGGTTACACAGATGGGGAGGGGTGTCGGAGCCTGAGGGGGTTACACAGCTGGAAGAGAGGTGTAGGAGCCAGAGGGGGTTACACAGATGGGGAGGGGTGTCGGAGCCTGAGGGGGTTACATAGCTGGAAGAGAGGTGTAGGAGCCAGAGGGGGTTACACAGTTGGGGAGGGGTGTAGGAGTCAGAGGGGTTACACAGATGGGGAGGGGTGTAGGAGTCAGAGGGGGTTACACAAATGGGAGGGGGTGCAGGAGTCAGAGGGGGTTACACAGATGGGGAGGGGTGTAGGAGTCAGAGGGGTTACACAGATGGGGAGGGGTGTAGGAGTCAGAGGGGGTTACACAGATGGGGAGGGGTGTAGGAGTCAGAGGGGTTACACAGATGGGGAGGTGTGTAGGAGTCAGAGGGGGTTACACAGATGGGGAGGGGTGTAGGAGTCAGGGGGTGACACAGATGGGGAGGGGTGTAGGAGTCAGAGGGGGTTACACAGATGGGGAGGGGTGTAGGAGTCAGAGGGGGATACACAGTTGGGGAGGTGTGTGGGAGTCAGAGGGGTTACACAGATGGGGAGGGGTGTAGGAGTCAGAGGGGTTACACAGATGGGGAGGGGTGTAGGAGTCAGACGGGTTACACAGATGGGGAGGGGTTTAGGAGTCAGAGGGGTTACACAGATGGGGAGGGGTGTAGGAGTCAGAGGGGTTACATAGATGGGGAGGGGTGTATGAGCCAGAGGGGGTTACACAGATGGGGAGGGGTGTAGGAGTCAGAGTGGGTTACACAGATGGGGAGGGGTGTAGGAGTCAGAGGAGTTACACAGACGGGGAGGGGTGTAGGAGTCAGAGGGGGTTACACAGATGGGGAGGGGTGTAGGAGTCAGAGGGGTTACACAGATGAGGAGGGGTGTAGGAGTCAGAGGGGGTTACACAGATGAGGAGGGGTGTAGGAGTCAGAGGGGGTTACACAGATGAGGAGGGGTGTAGGAGTCAGAGGGGGTTACACAGATGAGGAGGGGTGTAGGAGTCAGAGGGGGTTACACAGATGGGGAGGGGTGTAGCAGTCAGAGGGGGTTACACAGATGAGGAGGGGTGTAGGAGTCAGAGGGGGTTACACAGATGGGGAGGGGTGTAGGAGTCAGAGGGGTTCAACAGATGAGGAGGGGTGTAGGAGTCAGAGGGGGTTACACAGATGGGGAGGGGTGTAGGAGTCAGAGGGGGTTACACAGATGGGGAGGGGTGTAGGAGTCAGAGGGGTTACACTGATGGGGAGGGGTGTAGGAGTCAGAGGGTTTACACAGTTGGGGAGTGGTGTAGGAGTCAGAGGGGTTACACAGATGGGGAGGGGTGTAGGAGTCAGAGGGGTTACACAGATGGGGAGCGGTGTAGGAGTCAGACGTGTTACACAGATGGGGAGGGGTTTAGGAGTCAGAGGGGTTACACAGATGGGGAGGGGTGTAGGAGTCAGAGGGGTTACATAGATGGGGAGGGGTGTATGAGCCAGAGGGGGTTACACAGATGGGGAGGGGTGTAGGAGTCAGAGTGGGTTACACAGATGGGGAGGGGTGTAGGAGTCAGAGGAGTTACACAGACGGGGTGGGGTGTAGGAGTCAGAGGGGGTTACACAGATGGGGAGGGGTCTAGGAGTCAGAGGGGTTACACAGATGAGGTGGGGTGTAGGAGTCAGAGGGGGTTACACAGATGGGGAGGGGTGTAGGAGTCAGAGGGGTGACACAAATGGGGAGGGGTGTAGGAGTCCGAGTGTTTACACAGTTGGGGAGGGGTGTAGGAGTCAGAGGGGTTACACAGATGGGGAGTGGTGTAGGAGTCAGAGGGGGTTACACAGATGGGGAGGGGTGTAGGAGTCAGAGGAGTTACACAGATGGGGAGGGGTGTAGGAGTCAGAGGGGTTACACAGATGGGGAGGGGTGTAGGAGTCAGAGGGGGTTACACAGATGGGGAGGGGTGTGGGAGTCAGAGGGGGTTACACAGATGGGGAGGGGTGTATGAGTCAGAGGGGTTTACACAGATGGGGAGGAGTGTAGGAGTCAGAGGGGTGACACAGATGGGGAGGGGTGTAGGAGTCAGAGGGGGTTACACAGATGGGGAGGGGTGTAGGAGTCAGAGGGGGATACACAGTTGGGGAGGGGTGTAGGAGTCAGAGGGGTTACACAGATGGGGAGGGGTGTAGGAGTCAGAGGGGTTACACAGATGGGGAGGTGTGTGGGAGTCAGAGGGGTTACACAGATGGGGAGGTGTGTGGGAGTCAGAGGGGTTACACAGATGGGGAGGGGTGTAGGAGTCAGAGGGGGATACACAGTTGGGGAGGGGTGTAGGAGTCAGAGGGGTTACACAGATGGGGAGGGGTGTAGGAGTCAGAGGGGTTACACAGATGGGGAGGGGTGTAGGAGTCAGAGGGGTTACACAGATGGGGAGGGGTGTAGGAGCCAGAGGGGTTACACAGTTGGGGAGGGGTGTAGGAGTCAGAGGGGTTACACAGATGGGGAGGGGTGTAGGAGTCAGAAGGGTTACACAGTTGGGGAGGGGTGTAGGAGTCAGAGGGGTTACACAGATGGGGAGGGGTGTAGGAGCCAGAGGGGTTACCCAGTTGGGGAGGGGTGTAGGAGCCAGAGGGGTTACACAGATGGGGAGGGATGTAGGAGTCAGAGCGGTTACACAGTTGGGGAGGGGTGGAGGAGTCAGAGGGGTTACACAGTTGGGGAGGGGTGTAGGAGTCAGAGGGGTTACACAGATGGGGAGGGGTGTAGGAGTCAGAGGGGTTACACAGATGGGGAGGTGTGTGGGAGTCAGAGGGGTTACACAGATGGGGAGGTTTGTGGGAGTCAGAGGGGTTACACAGATGGGGAGGGGTGTAGGAGTCAGAGGGGTTACACAGATGGGGAGGGGTGTAGGAGTCAGAGGGGTTACACAGATGGGGAGGGGTGTAGGAGTCAGAGGGGTTACACAGATGGGGAGGGGTGTAGGAGTCAGAGGGGTTACATAGATGGGGAGGGGTGTATGAGCCAGAGGGGGTTACACAGATGGGGACGGGTGTTGGAGCCAGAGGGGGTTACACTGATGGAGAAGGGTGTAGGAGTCAGAGTGGGTTACTCAGATGGGGAGGGGTGTAGGAGTCAGAGGGGTTACGCAGATGGGGAGGGGTGTAGGAGTCAGAGGGGGTTACACAGATGGGGAGGGGTGTAGGAGTCAGAGGGGTTCCACAGATGAGAAGGGGTGTAGGAGTCAGAGGGGGTTACACAGATGAGGAGGGGTGTAGGAGTCAGAGGGGTGACACAAATGGGGAGGGGTGTAGGAGTCCGAGTGTTTACACAGTTGGGGAGGGGTGTAGGAGTCAGAGGGGTTACACAGATGGGGAGTGGTGTAGGAGTCAGAGGGGGTTACACAGATGGGGAGGGGTGTAGGAGTCAGAGGAGTTACACAGATGGGGAGGGGTGTAGGAGTCAGAGGGGTTACACAGATGGGGAGGGGTGTAGGAGTCAGAGGGGGTTACACAGATGGGGAGGGGTGTGGGAGTCAGAGGGGGTTACACAGATGGGGAGGGGTGTATGAGTCAGAGGGGTTTACACAGATGGGGAGGAGTGTAGGAGTCAGAGGGGTGACACAGATGGGGAGGGGTGTAGGAGTCAGAGGGGGTTACACAGATGGGGAGGGGTGTAGGAGTCAGAGGGGGATACACAGTTGGGGAGGGGTGTAGGAGTCAGAGGGGTTACACAGATGGGGAGGGGTGTAGGAGTCAGAGGGGTTACACAGATGGGGAGGTGTGTGGGAGTCAGAGGGGTTACACAGATGGGGAGGTGTGTGGGAGTCAGAGGGGTTACACAGATGGGGAGGGGTGTAGGAGTCAGAGGGGTTACACAGATGGGGAGGGGTGTAGGAGCCAGAGGGGTTACACAGTTGGGGAGGGGTGTAGGAGTCAGAGGGGTTACACAGATGGGGAGGGGTGTAGGAGTCAGAAGGGTTACACAGTTGGGGAGGGGTGTAGGAGTCAGAGGGGTTACACAGATGGGGAGGGGTGTAGGAGCCAGAGGGGTTACCCAGTTGGGGAGGGGTGTAGGAGCCAGAGGGGTTACACAGATGGGGAGGGATGTAGGAGTCAGAGCGGTTACACAGTTGGGGAGGGGTGGAGGAGTCAGAGGGGTTACACAGTTGGGGAGGGGTGTAGGAGTCAGAGGGGTTACACAGATGGGGAGGGGTGTAGGAGTCAGAGGGGTTACACAGATGGGGAGGTGTGTGGGAGTCAGAGGGGTTACACAGATGGGGAGGTTTGTGGGAGTCAGAGGGGTTACACAGATGGGGAGGGGTGTAGGAGTCAGAGGGGTTACACAGATGGGGAGGGGTGTAGGAGTCAGAGGGGTTACACAGATGGGGAGGGGTGTAGGAGTCAGAGGGGTTACACAGATGGGGAGGGGTGTAGGAGTCAGAGGGGTTACGCAGATGGGGAGGGGTGTAGGAGTCAGAGGGGGTTACACAGATGGGGAGGGGTGTAGGAGTCAGAGGGGTTCCACAGATGAGAAGGGGTGTAGGAGTCAGAGGGGGTTACACAGATGAGGAGGGGTGTAGGAGTCAGAGGGGGTTACACAGATGGGGAAGGGTGTAGGAGCCAGAGGGGGTTACACAGATGGGGAGGGGTGTAGGAGTCAGAGGGGTTACACAGATGAGAAGGGGTGTAGGAGTCAGAGGGGGTTACACAGATGAGGAGGGGTGTAGGAGTCAGAGGGGGTTACACAGATAAGGAGGGGTGTAGGAGTCAGAGGGGGTTACACAGATGGGGAGGGGTGTAGGAGTCAGAGGGGGTTACACAGATGAGGAGGGGTGTAGGAGTCAGAGGGGGTTACACAGATGGGGAAGGGTGTAGGAGCCAGACGGGGTTACACATATGGGGAGGGGTGTAGGAGTCAGAGGGGGTTACACAGATGGGGAGGGGTGTAGGAGTCAGAGGGGTTACACAGATGTGGAGGGGTGTAGGAGTCAGAGGGGTTACACAGATGAGGAGGGGTGTAGGAGTCAGAGGGGGTTACACGGATGGGGAGGGGTGTAGGAGTCAGAGGGTTTACACAGTTGGGGAGGGGTGTAGGAGTCAGAGGGGTTACACAGATGGGGAGGGGTGTCGGAGTCAGAGGGGTTACACAGATGGGGAGGGGTGTTGGTGTCAGAGGGGTTACACAGATGGGAAGGGGTGTAGGAGTCAGAGGGGTTACACAGATGGGGAGGGGTGTAGGAGTCAGAGGGGTTACACAGATGGGGAGGGGTGTAGGAGCCAGTGGGGTTACACAGTTGGGGAGGGGTGTAGGAGTCAGAGGGGTTACACAGATGGGGAGGTGTGTAGGAGTCAGAGGGTTTACACAGTTGGGGAGGGGTGTAGGAGTCAGAGGGGTTACACAGATGGGGAGGGGTGCAGGAGTCAGAGGGGGTTACACAGATGGGGAGGGGTGTAGGAGTCAGAGGGGTTACACAGATGGGGAGGGGTGTAGGAGTCAGAGGGTTTACAAAGTTGGGGAGGGGTGTAGGAGTCAGAGGGGTTACACAGATGGGGAGGGGTGTAGGAGTCAGAGGGGGTTACACAGATGGGGAGGGGTGTAGGAGTCAGAGGGGTTACACAGATGGGGAGGGGTGTAGGAGTCAGAGGGGTTACACAGATGGGGAGGGGTGTAGGAGTCAGAGGGGGTTACACAGATGGGGAGGGGTGTAGGAGTCAGAGGGGTTACACAGATGGGGAGGGGTGTAGGAGTCAGAGGGGTTACACAGATGGGGAGGGGTGTAGGAGTCAGAGGGGTTACACAGATGGGGAGGGGTGTAGGAGTCAGAGGGTTTATACAGATGGGGAGGTGTGTAGGAGTCAGAGGGTTTACACAGTTGGGGAGTGGTGTAGGAGTCAGAGGGGTTTACACAGATGGGGAGGGGTGTAGGAGTCAGAGGGGTTACCCAGATGAGGAGGGGTGTAGGAGTCAGAGGGGGTTACACAGATGAGGAGGGGTGTAGGAGTCAGAGGGGGTTACACAGATGGGGAGGGGTGTAGGAGTCAGAGGGGGTTACACAGATGAGGAGGGGTGTAGGAGTCAGAGGGGGTTACACAGATGGGGAGGGGTGTAGGAGCCAGAGGGGGTTACACAGATGGGGAGGGGTCTAGGAGCCAGAAGGGTTTACACAGATGGGGAGGTGTGTAGGAGCCAGAGGGGTTACACAGATGGGGAGGGGTATCGGACCAGTAGGGATACACAGATGGGGAGGAGAGTAGGAGCAAGAGGGGGTTTCACTGTTGGGGAGGGGTGTAGGAGTCAGAGGGGGTTACACAGTTGGGGAGGGGTGTAGGAGTCAGAGGGGGTTACACAGATGGGCAGGGGTGAAGGAGCCAGAGGGGGTTACACAGATGGGCAGGGGTGAAGGAGCCAGAGGGGGTTACACAGATGGGGAGGGGTGTTGGTGTCAGATGGGTTTACACAGATGGGGAGGGGTGTAGGAGCCAGACGGGGTTACACAGATGGGGAGGGGTGTAGGAGCCTGAAGGGGTTACACAGATGGGGAGGGGTGTAGGAGCCAGAGGGGGTTACACAGATGGGGACGGGTGTAGCAGCCAGACGGGGTTACATAGATGGGGAGGGTTGTATGTGGAGGGGGTTACACAATTGGGGAGTGTTCTACGAGTCAGAGGGTTACACAGATCGGGAGGGGTGTAGGAGCGAGAGGGGGTTACACAGATGGGGAGGGGTGTAGGAGCGACAGGGGGTTACACAGATGGGGAGGGGTGTCGGAGCCTGAGGGGGTTACACAGCTGGAAGAGAGGTGTAGGAGCCAGAGGGGGTTACACAGATGGGGAGGGGTGTCGGAGCCTGAGGGGGTTACATAGCTGGAAGAGAGGTGTAGGAGCCAGAGGGGGTTACACAGTTGGGGAGGGGTGTAGGAGTCAGAGGGGTTACACAGATGGGGAGGGGTGTAGGAGTCAGAGGGGGTTACACAAATGGGAAGGGGTGCAGGAGTCAGAGGGGGTTACACAGATGGGGAGGGGTGTAGGAGTCAGAGGGGTTACACAGATGGGGAGGGGTGTAGGAGTCAGAGGGGGTTACACAGATGGGGAGGGGTGTAGGAGTCAGAGGGGTTACACAGATGGGGAGGTGTGTAGGAGTCAGAGGGGGTTACACAGATGGGGAGGGGTGTAGGAGTCAGGGGGTGACACAGATGGGGAGGGGTGTAGGAGTCAGAGGGGGTTACACAGATGGGGAGGGGTGTAGGAGTCAGAGGGGGATACACAGTTGGGGAGGTGTGTGGGAGTCAGAGGGGTTACACAGATGGGGAGGGGTGTAGGAGTCAGAGGGGTTACACAGATGGGGAGGGGTGTAGGAGTCAGACGGGTTACACAGATGGGGAGGGGTTTAGGAGTCAGAGGGGTTACACAGATGGGGAGGGGTGTAGGAGTCAGAGGGGTTACATAGATGGGGAGGGGTGTATGAGCCAGAGGGGGTTACACAGATGGGGAGGGGTGTAGGAGTCAGAGTGGGTTACACAGATGGGGAGGGGTGTAGGAGTCAGAGGAGTTACACAGACGGGGAGGGGTGTAGGAGTCAGAGGGGGTTACACAGATGGGGAGGGGTGTAGGAGTCAGAGGGGTTACACAGATGAGGAGGGGTGTAGGAGTCAGAGGGGGTTACACAGATGAGGAGGGGTGTAGGAGTCAGAGGGGGTTACACAGATGAGGAGGGGTGTAGGAGTCAGAGGGGGTTACACAGATGAGGAGGGGTGTAGGAGTCAGAGGGGGTTACACAGATGGGGAGGGGTGTAGCAGTCAGAGGGGGTTACACAGATGAGGAGGGGTGTAGGAGTCAGAGGGGGTTACACAGATGGGGAGGGGTGTAGGAGTCAGAGGGGTTCAACAGATGAGGAGGGGTGTAGGAGTCAGAGGGGGTTACACAGATGGGGAGGGGTGTAGGAGTCAGAGGGGGTTACACAGATGGGGAGGGGTGTAGGAGTCAGAGGGGTTACACAGATGGGGAGGGGTGTAGGAGTCAGAGGGTTTACACAGTTGGGGAGTGGTGTAGGAGTCAGAGGGGTTACACAGATGGGGAGGGGTGTAGGAGTCAGAGGGGTTACACAGATGGGGAGCGGTGTAGGAGTCAGACGGGTTACACAGATGGGGAGGGGTTTAGGAGTCAGAGGGGTTACACAGATGGGGAGGGGTGTAGGAGTCAGAGGGGTTACATAGATGGGGAGGGGTGTATGAGCCAGAGGGGGTTACACAGATGGGGAGGGGTGTAGGACTCAGAGTGGGTTACACAGATGGGGAGGGGTGTAGGAGTCAGAGGAGTTACACAGACGGGGTGGGGTGTAGGAGTCAGAGGGGGTTACACAGATGGGGAGGGGTGTAGGAGTCAGAGGGGTTACACAGATGAGGAGGGGTGTAGGAGTCAGAGGGGGTTACACAGATGAGGAGGGGTGTAGGAGTCAGAGGGGGTTACACAGATGAGGAGGGGTGTAGGAGTCAGAGGGGGTTACACAGATGGGGAGGAGTGTAGGAGTCAGAGGGGGTTACACAGATGAGGAGGGGTGTAGGAGTCAGAGGGGGTTACACAGATGGGGAGGGGTGTAGGAGTCAGAGGGGTTCAACAGATGAGGAGGGGTGTAGGAGTCAGAGGGGGTTACACAGATGGGGAGGGGTGTAGGAGTCAGAAGGGGTTACACAGATGGGGAGGGGTGTAGGAGTCAGAGGGGTTACACAGATGGGGAGGGGTGTAGGAGTCAGAGGGTTTACACAGTTGGGGAGTGGTGTAGGAGTCAGAGGGGTTACACAGATGGGGAGGGGTGTAGGAGTCAGAGGGGTTACACAGATGGGGAGCGGTGTAGGAGTCAGAGGGGTTACACAGATGGGGAGGGGTGTAGGAGTCAGAGGGGTTACACAGATGGGGAGGGGTGTAGGAGCGAGAGGGGGTTACACAGATGGGGAGGGGTGTAGGAGCGACAGGGGGTTACACAGATGGGGAGGGGTGTCGGAGCCTGAGGGGGTTACACAGCTGGAAGAGAGGTGTAGGAGCCAGAGGGGGTTACACAGATGGGGAGGGGTGTCGGAGCCTGAGGGGGTTACATAGCTGGAAGAGAGGTGTAGGAGCCAGAGGGGGTTACACAGTTGGGGAGGGGTGTAGGAGTCAGAGGGGTTACACAGATGGGGAGGGGTGTAGGAGTCAGAGGGGGTTACACAAATGGGAAGGGGTGCAGGAGTCAGAGGGGGTTACACAGATGGGGAGGGGTGTAGGAGTCAGAGGGGTTACACAGATGGGGAGGGGTGTAGGAGTCAGAGGGGGTTACACAGATGGGGAGGGGTGTAGGAGTCAGAGGGGTTACACAGATGGGGAGGTGTGTAGGAGTCAGAGGGGGTTACACAGATGGGGAGGGGTGTAGGAGTCAGGGGGTGACACAGATGGGGAGGGGTGTAGGAGTCAGAGGGGGTTACACAGATGGGGAGGGGTGTAGGAGTCAGAGGGGGATACACAGTTGGGGAGGTGTGTGGGAGTCAGAGGGGTTACACAGATGGGGAGGGGTGTAGGAGTCAGAGGGGTTACACAGATGGGGAGGGGTGTAGGAGTCAGACGGGTTACACAGATGGGGAGGGGTTTAGGAGTCAGAGGGGTTACACAGATGGGGAGGGGTGTAGGAGTCAGAGGGGTTACATAGATGGGGAGGGGTGTATGAGCCAGAGGGGGTTACACAGATGGGGAGGGGTGTAGGAGTCAGAGTGGGTTACACAGATGGGGAGGGGTGTAGGAGTCAGAGGAGTTACACAGACGGGGAGGGGTGTAGGAGTCAGAGGGGGTTACACAGATGGGGAGGGGTGTAGGAGTCAGAGGGGTTACACAGATGAGGAGGGGTGTAGGTGTCAGAGGGGGTTACACAGATGAGGAGGGGTGTAGGAGTCAGAGGGGGTTACACAGATGAGGAGGGGTGTAGGAGTCAGAGGGGGTTACACAGATGAGGAGGGGTGTAGGAGTCAGAGGGGGTTACACAGATGGGGAGGGGTGTAGCAGTCAGAGGGGGTTACACAGATGAGGAGGGGTGTAGGAGTCAGAGGGGGTTACACAGATGGGGAGGGGTGTAGGAGTCAGAGGGGTTCAACAGATGAGGAGGGGTGTAGGAGTCAGAGGGGGTTACACAGATGGGGAGGGGTGTAGGAGTCAGAGGGGGTTACACAGATGGGGAGGGGTGTAGGAGTCAGAGGGGTTACACAGATGGGGAGGGGTGTAGGAGTCAGAGGGTTTACACAGTTGGGGAGTGGTGTAGGAGTCAGAGGGGTTACACAGATGGGGAGGGGTGTAGGAGTCAGAGGGGTTACACAGATGGGGAGCGGTGTAGGAGTCAGACGGGTTACACAGATGGGGAGGGGTTTAGGAGTCAGAGGGGTTACACAGATGGGGAGGGGTGTAGGAGTCAGAGGGGTTACATAGATGGGGAGGGGTGTATGAGCCAGAGGGGGTTACACAGATGGGGAGGGGTTGTAGGACTCAGAGTGGGTTACACAGATGGGGAGGGGTGTAGGAGTCAGAGGAGTTACACAGACGGGGTGGGGTGTAGGAGTCAGAGGGGGTTACACAGATGGGGAGGGGTGTAGGAGTCAGAGGGGTTACACAGATGAGGAGAGGTGTAGGAGTCAGAGGGGGTTACACAGATGAGGAGGGGTGTAGGAGTCAGAGGGGGTTACACAGATGAGGAGGGGTGTAGGAGTCAGAGGGGGTTACACAGATGGGGAGGAGTGTAGGAGTCAGAGGGGGTTACACAGATGAGGAGGGGTGTAGGAGTCAGAGGGGGTTACACAGATGGGGAGGGGTGTAGGAGTCAGAGGGGTTCAACAGATGAGGAGGGGTGTAGGAGTCAGAGGGGGTTACACAGATGGGGAGGGGTGTAGGAGTCAGAAGGGGTTACACAGATGGGGAGGGGTGTAGGAGTCAGAGGGGTTACACAGATGGGGAGGGGTGTAGGAGTCAGAGGGTTTACACAGTTGGGGAGTGGTGTAGGAGTCAGAGGGGTTACACAGATGGGGAGGGGTGTAGGAGTCAGAGGGGTTACACAGATGGGGAGCGGTGTAGGAGTCAGAGGGGTTACACAGATGGGGAGGGGTGTAGGAGTCAGAGGGGTTACACAGATGGGGAGGGGTGTAGGAGTCAGAGGGGTTACACAGATGGGGAGGGGTGTAGGAGCCAGAGGGGGTTACACAGATGGGGAGGGGTGTAGGAGTCAGAGGGGTTACACAGATGAGGAGGGGTGTAGGAGTCAGAGGGGGTTACACGGATGGTGAGGGGTGTAAGAGTCAGAGGGTTTACACAGTTGGGGAGGGGTGTAGGAGTCAGAGGGGTTACACAGATGGGGAGGAGTGTAGGAGTCAGAGGGGTTACACAGATGGGGAGGGGTGTAGGAGTCAGAGGGTTTACACAGTTGGGGAGGGGTGTAGGAGTCAGAGGGTTTACACAGTTGGGGAGGGGTGTAGGAGTCCGAGGGTTTACACAGTTGGGGAGGGGTGTAGTAGTCAGAGGGGTTACACAGATGGGGAGGGGTGTAGGAGTCAGAGGGGGTTACACAGATGGGGAGGGGTGTAGGAGTCAGAGGGTTTACACAGTTGGGGAGGGGTGTAGGAGTCAGAGGGGTTACACAGATGGGGAGGGGTGTAGGAGTCGGAAGGGGTTACACAGATGGGGAGGGGTGTAGGAGTCAGAGGGGTTACACAGATGGGGAGGGGTGTAGGAGTCAGAGGGTTTACACAGATGGGGAGGTGTGTAGGAGTCAGAGGGGTTACACTGTTGGGGAGGGGTGTAGGAGTCCGAGGGTTTACACAGTTGGGGAGGGGTGTAGGAGTCAGAGGGGTTACACAGATGGGGAGGGGTGTAGGAGTCCGAGGGGGTTACACAGATGGGGAGCGGTGTAGGAGTCAGAGGGGTTACACAGATGGGGAGGGGTGTAGGAGTCAGAGGGTTTACACAGTTGGGGAGGGGTGTAGAAGTCAGAGGGGTTACACAGATGGGGAGGGGTTTAGGAGTCAGAGGGGGTTACACAGATGGGGAGGGGTGTAGTAGTCAGAGGGGGGTTACACAGGATGGGGGAGGGGGTGTAGGAGTCAGAGGGGGGTTACACAGATGGGGAGGGGTGTAGGAGTCAGAGGGGGTTACACAGATGGGGAGAGGTTTAGGAGGAGTCAGAGGGGGTTACACAGATGGGGAGGGGTGTAGGAGTCAGAAGGGGTTACACAGATGGGGAGGGGTGTAGGAGTCAGAGGGGTTACACAGATGGGGAGGGGTGTAGGAGTCAGAGGGTTTACACAGTTGGGGAGTGGTGTAGGAGTCAGAGGGGTTACACAGATGGGGAGGGGTGTAGGAGTCAGAGGGGTTACACAGATGGGGAGCGGTGTAGGAGTCAGAGGGGTTACACAGATGGGGAGGGGTGTAGGAGTCAGAGGGGTTACACAGATGGGGAGGGGTGTAGGAGCGAGAGGGGGTTACACAGATGGGGAGGGGTGTAGGAGCGACAGGGGGTTACACAGATGGGGAGGGGTGTCGGAGCCTGAGGGGGTTACACAGCTGGAAGAGAGGTGTAGGAGCCAGAGGGGGTTACACAGATGGGGGAGGGGTGTCGGAGCCTGAGGGGGTTACATAGCTGGAAGAGAGGTGTAGGAGCCAGAGGGGGTTACACAGTTGGGGAGGGGTGTAGGAGTCAGAGGGGTTACACAGATGGGGAGGGGTGTAGGAGTCAGAGGGGGTTACACAAATGGGAAGGGGTGCAGGAGTCAGAGGGGGTTACACAGATGGGGAGGGGTGTAGGAGTCAGAGGGGTTACACAGATGGGGAGGGGTGTAGGAGTCAGAGGGGGTTACACAGATGGGGAGGGGTGTAGGAGTCAGAGGGGTTACACAGATGGGGAGGTGTGTAGGAGTCAGAGGGGGGTTACACAGATGGGGAGGGGTGTAGGAGTCAGGGGGTGACACAGATGGGGAGGGGTGTAGGAGTCAGAGGGGGTTACACAGATGGGGAGGGGTGTAGGAGTCAGAGGGGGATACACAGTTGGGGAGGTGTGTGTGGGAGTCAGAGGGGTTACACAGATGGGGAGGGGTGTAGGAGTCAGAGGGGTTACACAGATGGGGAGGGGTGTAGGAGTCAGACGGGTTACACAGATGGGGAGGGGTTTAGGAGTCAGAGGGGTTACACAGATGGGGAGGGGTGTAGGAGTCAGAGGGGTTACATAGATGGGGAGGGGTGTATGAGCCAGAGGGGGTTACACAGATGGGGAGGGGTGTAGGAGTCAGAGTGGGTTACACAGATGGGGAGGGGTGTAGGAGTCAGAGGAGTTACACAGACGGGGAGGGGTGTAGGAGTCAGAGGGGGTTACACAGATGGGGAGGGGTGTAGGAGTCAGAGGGGTTACACAGATGAGGAGGGGTGTAGGAGTCAGAGGGGGTTACACAGATGAGGAGGGGTGTAGGAGTCAGAGGGGGTTACACAGATGAGGAGGGGTGTAGGAGTCAGAGGGGGTTACACAGATGAGGAGGGGTGTAGGAGTCAGAGGGGGTTACACAGATGGGGAGGGGTGTAGCAGTCAGAGGGGGTTACACAGATGAGGAGGGGGTGTAGGAGTCAGAGGGGGTTACACAGATGGGGAGGGGTGTAGGAGTCAGAGGGGTTCAACAGATGAGGAGGGGTGTAGGAGTCAGAGGGGGTTACACAGATGGGGAGGGGTGTAGGAGTCAGAGGGGGTTACACAGATGGGGAGGGGTGTAGGAGTCAGAGGGGTTACACAGATGGGGAGGGGGTGTAGGAGTCAGAGGGTTTTACACAGTTGGGGAGTGGTGTAGGAGTCAGAGGGGTTACACAGATGGGGAGGGGTGTAGGAGTCAGAGGGGTTACACAGATGGGGAGCGGTGTAGGAGTCAGACGGGTTACACAGATGGGGAGGGGTTTAGGAGTCAGAGGGGTTACACAGATGGGGAGGGGTGTAGGAGTCAGAGGGGTTACATAGATGGGGAGGGGTGTATGAGCCAGAGGGGGTTACACAGATGGGGAGGGGTGTAGGACTCAGAGTGGGTTACACAGATGGGGAGGGTGTAGGAGTCAGAGGAGTTACACAGACGGGGTGGGGTGTAGGAGTCAGAGGGGGGTTACACAGATGGGGAGGGGTGTAGGAGTCAGAGGGGGTTACACAGATGAGGAGGGGGTGTAGGAGTCAGAGGGGGTTACACAGATGAGGAGGGGTGTAGGAGTCAGAGGGGGTTACACAGATGAGGAGGGGTGTAGGAGTCAGAGGGGGTTACACAGATGGGGAGGAGTGTAGGAGTCAGAGGGGGTTACACAGATGAGGAGGGGTGTAGGAGTCAGAGGGGGTTACACAGATGGGGAGGGGTGTAGGAGTCAGAGGGGTTCAACAGATGAGGAGGGGTGTAGGAGTCAGAGGGGGTTACACAGATGGGGAGGGGTGTAGGAGTCAGAAGGGGTTACACAGATGGGGAGGGGTGTAGGAGTCAGAGGGGGTTACACAGATGGGGAGGGGTGTAGGAGTCAGAGGGTTTACACAGTTGGGGAGTGGTGTAGGAGTCAGAGGGGTTACACAGATGGGGAGGGGTGTAGGAGTCAGAGGGGTTACACAGATGGGGAGCGATGTAGGAGTCAGAGGGGTTACACAGATGGGGAGGGGTGTAGGAGTCAGAGGGGTTACACAGATGGGGAGGGGTGTAGGAGTCAGAGGGGTTACACAGATGGGGAGGGGTGTAGGAGCCAGAGGGGGTTACACAGATGGGGAGGGGTGTAGGAGTCAGAGGGGTTACACAGATGAGGAGGGGTGTAGGAGTCAGAGGGGGTTACACGGATGGTGAGGGGTGTAAGAGTCAGAGGGTTTACACAGTTGGGGAGGGGTGTAGGAGTCAGAGGGGTTACACAGATGGGGAGGAGTGTAGGAGTCAGAGGGGTTACACAGATGGGGAGGGGTGT
>NW_026780512.1:0-33366 GCF_030144855.1 Hypanus sabinus | reverse complement strand
ATGGTGCTGTTTATCAGGCTTTGCCTCATGTATAATAAATAGCTCACTAAAAGATGCACTGAGAATTTAAGGGATGGCTCTTTTTTTTTCTGTGGTCCCCCACCACAGTCAGGCCTCTGGAGAGAGACAGCAGTATTTACAAGCCCTACTGTTAATCTAGATTTATAGGGAGGAAATCAGATGTCGTGGCCAGGGTCTTAACAGCTTTAACCCATAATCCTTTGCTAAATCAGCCTGTTGAGAGCACAGTGCAGGAGCAATAAATTATCCCGCAGCCTCGTGATCCGAAACTGTGCTGGGGAGTTGATGGCTCATTGCTTTTAGGTACGTGCCTTAGTAAGTGGGTAGCACTCCTGACTGAGAATGAGAAGGTGATGAGGTCAAGTCTCACCCCGAAGGCAAAAACGGAGGCTGATACTCCAGCGCAGAAAGGAAGGGAATGCTGTACTGTTGAGCGTGTTGCCTTGCAGAGGAAGCAGAGGCCATGGATAGGATAGGAAGAGCAAGCTTGTTATCCTTCTGCTTCACCCATTCTTTATCTCCCAACATATTTCTAACACCTTTCAAATTTCCGGCTTGCTTACTTACTTAAATCCATCATTGCTACTAGGGCAAAGGCCACCAACAGCAGCTCGCCAGAGTCCTCTGTCCTGGCCGGTCGTTCAAGTTACCCTCAGCTACAGCCCGTCAAAGACACTTCTCTCAGGATGGGGCCTTCCAGGCTTCTGCTGGTGTTTCTGTAACTCTGGGCTTTTACAGGAATGGGTTGCTAGCCCCATGATGAATCCTTCTCCTTTCGCAGTCAGGTTTGGGACCGTCCACGGCGGATTTAGATCTCCAGTACCTGACGTTTTATCGATTTTCACAAATAGTTTTCTTGGCATTTTCACAGAGCTTACTGGGTGAAGTTGCAGTGCACAAACTGATTGTCATGTTTCCTTCACAAGAACAGGGCTGACTTCAAAATGTGAAATGTGCAGATTCTCAGGATTTAAAAGATACTGTATATGAGTCTTGCTTTCATAGAATTATTGGAGGCACTTCTGCACACTGTGCCAAGGCTTTTCTTCCCATCTTCTTGCGACAGAAAAAGAACGGAACTGTTCAGCCAATGGGTTCCCTTGTAGCAAATGAAGTCCATTCAGCCCATCAAGTCAATGTTCTCTTGAAGTGTCCATTTTTGGGTCAAGTAATTTGGATTCATTTTTTGGTCATGTTATTGGATTCGTGTCCTGGAGGGCTCGCTCACTAAATGAATTCATTGACCTTGCTAAAGATATTAAGTTTGGAAAGGGGGTGCACTCTGATTTCTTGTCTGCTTAAAGCAGCATTTTAAGTGGAGGTTCTGAAATGTTAAGCTCAAATTTCCTGTTCATCATTGTAGGGTTATACAAAGTCAATAACAAGGAAATACAAAGTCAATAACCAGGAAATGCTGGAAAAACTCAGGAAAATGGCAACATCTGTGGATAAAATTAAAGAAATGCAGATGGTGAAAATACTGTAAATCTGAAATAAAATGCTGGGCATGATTTTATTTCCAGCTTTCAGTAGAGATAGAGAAAGAGATGGAGGGGGAGGGGGAAGGGAGGGAGAGAGGGGGAGGGGAGAGAGAGAGGGAGGAAAGGGAAAGGGAGAGGAAGAGTGTGAGAGAATTTTGAAACAATTTTCGCTGCATTAAGTTGGTTGAAGATTAACCATGACAGTGAGCTGGAATGCAATGAATCTATGGACGATTCTTTGCCTGTATTGGAAACAAGGAGTGCAAAAACAGCTATTAGTAAAGAGCTTATAGAATTAGTAGAGTGGATTCTGCCCATCTGTGCAAAATCATATTAATGTTTGCTGTCAAAAATTGTGAGGCATCCTGATTATGGAATCAGTCGAACAACTAGCCCAACTAAATTAGTTTTTGTTAGGCAAAGGTAACAGGGGATGTGGCCTAGGGCAGCAGAATCCAATTGGATAGTAGATCAGGACAAGGAGCAAAAAGGCTGCTTCTGTGTTCCTTTGATCCAGGAGCTTTTTTAAACCACTTTAAACTGCGGCATTTTCACTCCAATTTACAATTGCCCCCTGCTCTGGTCTCTGACACCTGTTCCATAAAAAAAATGGTTGTGTGAATTATTGTGGTGATGATAACATCTTGTCAAATAAACCATTTGATTCAGCAAACTTTGTTCAGGGTGGACCTGAACTAACGACTTTGCATCTTCTGCTTGTTGGGCAAAGTTCATTTGACACCAGCTGTCAGCTGTGTGCAGAACGTTTCCAGTACAGTTTGCCCTTTTAATATTATGTCCCGTTTTTTCCATCAGGATCTGCAGCAGTGTAATGATGTCACAATATGTCCCTTTCATTCTTCGTCCTGGCAGACTGCAGCTCTGTGAAACAATTAATCAAGAACCAGTTCTCCTTCAGAGCTGCATAAACTCAGATGATATGTTAATCAAAAACAGCCCAGCCTCATTATCAGGAAATCCACAGGGATCGTGCATAGCTGAAGATTTTATCTGAGGTCCACCTCATCACACGTTCAGTTCTTCCGAGTGATTACGGTACAGTACTGAGAAAGTGTGTTAACAAGATGCTCCTCGCGAGACTTTGGAAAATACAGAAAAGTAAATAGATGGCATCGAGTGGAAGCGTACTGAAATGAAAGGCTGGAGTTGGCTGGAGTAACAGCCTGCTCTCCGGATCCCCACACAAAAACAAATGTCCACACAGTTTGACCTTCCCAGGAATTTCCTCTTCCCAGTTGTGCTTAATGTGACAATAAAATTTAGCCTAAACAGTGTCACTCCAGTTGGTCTCCAAGGAGAGGAATCAGCAATGGTGCATTAGCCATGTGTCTGTGGTTATGTAAAATTCCCTTTCCAATATGTGAACAGTGAAAGCAGTCTTTCCCTGGCTAGCAATTAAACTGTGGAAAGGAACGGGAAATTAGGCAAGTTTCCTATGGGGGGGGGGGGCAGGATGGAAAGGAGAGGAAGCCAAAGAAGTGAATTTGTTATTTTACTGTTCGAGGTACAAAGTAACTAAGGTAGTTGAAACAATAAAATGTAGGGTCAAGTCATCAAGTTTATTGTCGCGTGCACAGCTTCGGTGAGGTACAGGTATAATGAAAAACCTGCTTGCAGCGGCATTGCAGCCACATGGGTTCAGACTGACACAGAACAAAAATAATACAAAAGTTAAACCAGACAGTGAAAAGCAAACGTTGTGCAAAGCAAAGACATTAGTGCAAAGAGAAGAACAATCAGAGAGAAACCCGTGGTAGTGAAGGAAGTGTCCGGCAGAGTTCTGTTGCTGAGGTAGGATTAGGGTTGTGAAGTTGGTTCAGAAACCTGATGGTTGTAGTATAACAACTGGCAGAACAATATAACCTGTAAGATAGGGGTTGAATTTCTGCTATTGTCTGTAAGTTCTCCTTGTGACTGTGTGGATTTCCTCTGCGTGCCCTCGTTTCCTCCTACTTTCCAAAAACATACGAGTTAGGGGTTAGTAAGCTGTGGCCATACTGCGTAGGCACCAGAAGCATGGAAACACTTGTGGGCTGGCCCCAGCACACCCTCGATGCAATCAATGTTTCAAAGTACATGTGGCAAATAAAGCTAATCCTTTTCATCTTTAGATCCATTGAATGATCCTACAGGGTAAATGAATTGTAACTGATGAACGGCCAGAAAGCTGAAAATATATTTGTGTTGGATATAAGATAGGCAGAGCCCTTATCTCTCCTTATTAGATGGAAAGTACATTTCTGGGAGAGGTGGTTGAAATGACATGATACTGAAATAGATGGTTGGAGTGATAAAGTCAAAGAAAGAATTGTTCTCTAGCATAGCATCATTTATTTGTTTTGTAATACACTTATGGGTGTTGTATGATTCAATCTCAAAGTTCAAAGTAATTTTATTATCAGAGTACATACTGTTTATGTTACTATGTACAATCCTGAGATTCATTTTCCTGTGGCCATACTCAGCAAATCTATAGAATAGCAAGTATGACAGGATCAATGAAAGATCAAATAGAGTGTAGAAGACAACAAACTGTGCAAATACAAATATAGGTAAATAGCTATAAATAACGAGAACATGAAATAACAAGATATAGAGTCCTTAAAGTGAGATAATTGGTTGTGGGAACATCTCAATAGATGAGTGTAGTTTTCCCCTTTTGTTCAAGATCCTGATAGTAACTGTTTATAAACCTGGTGTGAATCCTGAGGCTCTTGTACCTTCTACCTGATGGCAGCAGCAAGAAAAGAGCATGGCCTGGGTGGTGAGGATCTTTGATGATGGATGCTGCTTTCTACATGTACTGTAGTTGTGCTCAATGGCTGGGAGGGCTTTACCCGTGATGTACTGGGCCAAATCCACTGCCTTTTGCGGGATTTTCCATTCAAAGGCATTGGTGGCCCCACACCAGGCCATGATGCAGACAGTCAATACACTCCATCATTATGTCTCTGTGTATTCTGAGCAACATAGATTCACAACTGAGCATTATAATAACTAACCTCTGCAGAGACTGATAAATCTTTGGAATCCTCTATCCAAGGAGATTGTGTAGGTGAGATCATTGGAGGTGTTTGAAGAGGAAGTCGTTCAACTTTTGATAGTTCAGGGAATTGAGGGCCATGGGGAACTGGCAGCAAAGAGGAAGTGAGGCCTTGGGTATATTATCCATATTCATATGGATTGGTGAGGTAGGCTTGAGGTGTTTAATGACGTTCTCCTGCTCCTATTTTCTTGTTTTCTCACGTCAAGAAATAGCGCAGGAAAAGTGCAAGGAACTAGGTACTAGCAACACAGCATCTGTTGTGGGCGAGACATCAAAAAGTACTCAAAGAAAGGAATAATGAGAGAGTTGGTTAGCTGTGGAATGGTTTGTTAAGAGGGACACAGAGTGAATAGGCTGGGAGGTCTTGTCAAACTAACTTACTGGAGCTGTTGAATGAAAAGACAGACCTTGCCGGCTACAGAAGCTCATTGGGTGAGGATATATTTTGATGTGATTAAAGGTTCTGCAACTGTTCTATTTAAGTTATTTGTGCATGGCATAAGAGGCAAACTTCTTAAGGAGAATGAAACTTGGCTAAACCGGGGAAAGCAAAGGGTGGCTGTGAAGTGAGCAATTGACATTCCACTGATGGGCTGGAACAGAGATCTGTGGTGAGTCAGCATGGGTTAATCTATATTTTCATTTATATTTATCATCTGTTATGAGCAAAGAGACAACATCTGCCGGATATAAATTCCTTGTATGTGTACAGGTACTTGGCGATTAAAGTCTGATTCTGATTCTGATTACATACACATTAATGATACTGCACTGAGGCAAAAGACAAGACCCTCATGACTTGGAGCTAATCCTAAATTGGGGAGAGGATACCACGGACGATTTTATGGCAAGCTTACGTGTAAATTTGGTTAGACCTAGAAAGCTGTATGTAATTTTGGTCCCTATTTTATAAAAAAAGGACTCAGAGATACTGAACCAAATGTATAGTAAAGTTACTAACATGATAAGCACCTCCAGAGCTGATATCAGGAAATTGTTAGCAGGCCAGGCAGCAACTATAGGAATAAAAAGAGATAATGTTTTAGGTGAATGATCCAATGAATTGGAAAATGTAGATATGAACAAGTTTTGGATGCAGAATAAAGGAGGAGGGAAAAAAAGAAACAACAGGGAAGTCTGTGATAGGACCAATTATGGCCGTTTGCTCTTTCCACGACTCCCTTTTCTGGTTGTCCCTCCCCACCGATCGTCCTCCCGGCACATATACCTGCACTGTGTTAAGTGTGACACCGCCTCCCTCACTGCTATTCAGGGCCCTAAACAGTCTTCCAAGTGAGGCCGTACTTCACCTGTGAGCACGTCGGTGAGACTCCTGCATCCTGTGCTCCTGGTGCAGCCTCAGTGTCCGATTCAGATTGATGACTCTGAAGCAGACAGTGCAATGTGCCATTTGCTTTAATAGCCAACAGAATGTGCTGGGGGCAGCCTGCATGCATTGTACATCCTACATCCGCTACATCAGTCGGACCCAATGCAGATTGGGGGACAGCTTCTTTGAGCACATTCGCTCCATCTTCTGCTGCAGTCACCAATTTCAATTCCACTTCCCATTCTCACACCGATGTGTCCGTGCGCGGCCTCCTCTGTTGCCACGATGAAGCCAGATGCCAGATGGAGGGGACAATCCTCCTCTTACGTCTTGGTAGTTGCCAGTGTGACGGCATCAGCATCGATTTCTCTAACGCCCAGAAACCACCCTCCTTTGTTTTCTCTCCTTCCTGTGGCCCCCTCACCTCTTCTCTTCCCTTCCCTCACCCTCATGATCTGTCCATCACCTCCTTGTGGCTTCCCACCTCATTTCCTTCCTTCCATGGACTACCGTCCTCTCATATCAGATTTCTTCTTCAGCTCTTTTTCTCTCTCACTTATCACTTCCCAGCTTTCCACAGCATTCCCTTTCATCCCTCTCCCCACTCGCCTACCTCCCCATTCACCTGTCACCTGGCAGCTCATGCTCTTTCCTCTCCTCCTACCTTTTATTCTGGATTCTACCCTCATCCTTTCCTTGGCACATAACACCAAATGCTCATTTCTCTCCTTAGATGCTGACTGACCTGCTGAGCTCCTCCAGAATTTTGAGTCTGTTTCTCTGGATTTCTCTTGCATCATCAGATCTGGTCTGATTGAATGCCCTGACGGCTTATGTAACCTACTACCTGCTCTCTTTCTTGAGTCCTTTGTAAAGAGCAAAAAAAGATAGTGGAAATGATGCATGTTCAGAAACAAAAAAATTGTTCAAGAAATAACTGTGATCTAAAGTTGTTGAACTTAGTTTTGAATTTCTTAGGGCTATAAAGTACCTAGTCATCAGGTGTGGTGTGAAGGAGGCATGAGAAACTGCAGATGCTGGAATCTGGAGTAATAAACGTATATATTAGGGGCAATTAAGGAACTCTTTGATAAGACCATAAGATATAGGTGCAGAATTAAGCCATTTGTCTCCTCTGCCATTTCATCATGGCTAATTTATATTATAGCTCTCAACCCCATTTTCCTGCCTTCTCCCCATAACCTTTGACACCCTTTCTTAAGTCAAGTCACTTTTATTGTCATACAGTGGATACAGTGTATACAGATGCTGGTACAGTGCATAGTAAAAATGAGACAACATTTTTCAGGACCATGGTGTTACATGACACAGTACAAAAAACTAGACAGCTACGTAATAAAAAAAACAACACAGAGAAAGCTACATTAGACTACAGACCTACACTGGACTGCAGAAAGTGCACAACAACAGTGCAGGCATTACAATAAATAATAAACAGGACAGCAGGGCAAGGTGTCAGTCCAGGCTTCGGGTATTGAAGAGTCTGATAGATTGGGGGTAAAACTGTTACATAGTCTGGTGGTGAGAGCCCGAATGCTTCAGAGCCTTTTCCCAGATGGCAGGAGGGAGAAGAGATTGTATGAGGGGTGCATGGGGTCCTTCATAATGCTGTTTGCTTTGCGGATGCAGCATGTAGTGTGAATGTCCGTGATGGCTGGAAGAGAGACCCCGATGATCTTCTCAGCTGACCTCACTATCCGCTGCAGGGTCTTGCAATCCGAGATGGTGCAATTTCCGAACCAGTCAGTGATGCAGTTGCTCAGGAAGGTCTCAATACAACCCCTGTAGAATGTGATGAGGATGGGGGGTGGGAGATGGACTTTCCTCAGCCTTTGCAGAAAGTGGAGACGCTGCTGGGCTTTCTTTGCTATGGAGCTGGTGTTGAGGAACCAGGTGAGATTCTCCGCCAGGTGAACACCAAGAAATTTGGTGCTCTTTACGATTTCTACCGAGGAGCCGTCAATGTTCAGCAGGGAGTGGTTGTTCCGTGCCCTCCTGAAGTCAACAACCATCTCTTTTGTTCACATTAGGAGACAGGTTGTTGGCTCTGCACCAGTCCATTAGCCACTGCACCTCCTCTCTGTAAGCTGACTTGTCGTTCTTGCTGATGAGACCCACCATGGTCTTGTCATCAGCGAACTTGATGATATGGTTCGAGCTGTGTGTTGCAGCACAGTCATGGGTCAGCAGAGTGAACGGCAGTGGACTGAGCACGCAACCCTGGGGAGCCCCCGTGCTCAGTGTGATGGTGTTGGAGATGCTGCTCCCGATCCGGACTGACTGATGAAGATTAGGTTCTTGATTAGGTTCTAATCAAGAACCTATCAATCTCCAATTTAAATATACCCAATCACTTGGCCTCCACAGCGGTCTGTGGCAATGAATTCCACAGATTCACCAATCTCTGGCTAAAGAACTTCCTTCTCATTTCTGTCCTAAAGGACGTCCTTGCATTAGAAAGACAGAAACATAGAAATATGGAAAACCTACAGCACAATACAGGCCCTTCAGCCCACAATGCTGTGCGGAACATGTACTTAACTTAGAAATTACCTAGGCTTACCCGTAGCCCTCTATTTTTCTGAGCTCCATGTACCTGGCCAGGAGTCTCTTAAAAGACCCTATCGTATCCGCCTCCACCACTGTCGCCAGCAGCCCATTCCATGCACTCACCACTCTCTGCGTAAAAAACTTACTCCTGACATCTCCTCTGTAAATACTCCCCAGCACCTTAAAACTGTGCCCTCTCATGCCAGCCATTTCAGCCCTGGGAAAAAGCCTCTGACTATCCACACGATCAATGCCTCTCATCAGCTTGTACACCTCCATCAGGTCACATCTCATCCTCCATCGCTCCAAGGAAAGAAGGCCGAGGTCACTCAGCCTATTCTTTTAAGGATTCTGGGGTTGTGCTAGGCACGTGGATGACAGAAAAATGGAAAGCAATGTCAGGGGCAAAGATTAGATTGATCCTAGAATAAATTAAAAGGTCAGCACAAAATCATGAGCCAAAGGGCCTGTAGTGTTCTACTGTATGCTCAATTTTCTGTGAACAATTGGAGGATCTCAGTGTGCTGAGCAGTATCAGTGGGGAAAAGGAATTGTTGTTGTCCCTGGTTGAAACCCTGCGTCAGGCACAGAGAAAAGGTTCCTTCAAATCACTATCTATGTCTGTTTGTGGATGAGCCAGCCTTTGGTGAAACACCCACGATATTCTTTCTACATCAAAGGTACCGTACCGTAACTCTAAGCAGAGGAAGGTGCCCTTTGCCTCAGTTTCCATTCCAACACTGATGCAAGGTCCTGCAGTTCCATCAGCGCACAGCCAGGGTTTGCCTTGCGCTGCGGGATTGTGTTTTCTGGGGCCGGCCTTAAGCCTGCCAGACACTCAACGCAGAGAGGCCTTAGGCCGCTTACTTCTTGATAACAGTCTGCATGAGAAATTTCGAATTATCCAAACATAGCCAAAGTAAATAAAATGGTACTGTTTACAAATGGAACAACTTTGATTAAGAAGAGGAGGCCACAGTCTGCACATGCTAGTGACTAAATAGTATTAGTCTAAGCTGGCTTTGAACCTGTGTCCCTCTGGTGAAAGACCACTGCTACCTAGTTACACACTGCAAATCCAAAGTCTACTGCTGCTTTTGATAAAAGGCAAACTGTCTTTAGTGTATACATGAATTTCTGGCTTGCAATGTGATTTGGCACTTTTAAACACATACACCAATATTCAAAGCAAACAGAAATACCGAGGGACCTTTAATACTTGGAACTGTATTCTCTTTAACACTTCTTCCCGTGAAGAGCTGATGGAATATTTCTCGAGAATGGAGGTGGCAGAATGTGGGTTCTTTAGTCAGGAGAAGCCAATGATCAGCAGTTAAGAAAAGGCAGGTGTGGAGGGCAGGAGGGTGCTGTGAGGTCGTGGGGTTGGTGAGAGGGAGTTTATTACAAGTACTGTAGATGTGTGCTTGGTGTAACTGTTCATCCAGATGGCTTGCATCACTGAAACTGTAGAGGGATAATTACTCTGCCCGGAGGTCCTCACTTTTTCATCTTGTTCAGTATTTCATAAAGGACTGTCAAACAAGTCGACCGTAATCGATCCTGGATGTGGGTATGTTAACAAACACAGTGCAAAACATGTGTCCTTTTGAAGTGGCTGCTGGTGACTCTCGAATTCTCTGTTTCTGGATGCCATTCTTTCAGCTGAATTCCTCTGGTTTTTCTTAACTACAGTGTACAGCACAGCAGCTGGTCTATCTGCCCCATATGGCAAAAGCACCCCTCATACTTACAACTTTATTCATTTGACGCTCAGAATCATGCACATAAACTAGATCATTCTAAAGCGATTCCCCTTAGCCCTTGAAATTTTTCAGCCCAGTCATGTAACATGGAGCGCCAGTGAAGTTTAGAGCTGGCCCTCTAACCATGATACAGATGTCTTGGTGTTACCCTTTTCACAAGGTTTGTATTAACAAGATGATACTCTCTGTAAGAGGCAGTTCATAGACTCTTTGGGGTCACAGATTTCCCATTTGTCTTTAGAACTAACTAGATTTTCTTTCTCATTGCTTAGTAGCAGTAGATTCCAGTTTTCAAACATTAACCATTCTGGGTTTACCCACTAAAAACCGTCGGATATCTATTCCTCTGAGGGCAGGTTGAAACCATTGAAGGAAGTGGGGGAAGGCTATCATTAGGCGCCAAGAGCTTTTGCTCTTTCTCCATTTTCCAGCGAGTTTCCACGCAAACTTCTTTTCCCAGTTTTGAATTTGCAAGTTAATACTGAATCTGCTTTTATCATCTGTTCAGGGGGTGCATTTTGCAGGATCCTGTGGATGCAGTGCGGTTCGTGTATCGTATATGATAAATCTGTTGTGGCCGCGTTCTCAGTGACGGTTTGGAGCCCATCACCTGTGGCAAAGAATAACTCCACTTGGCTACTTTAGTAATTACTTATCAGTTGTAACCCTAAGGGGATTAAGAGTCAACTAAGCCTGCCTGAAATGCAATCTCCTTGCTAACAAATGTTTGTGCATGTACATGAATGGGTGCATGTGTGCTGAATGGCTGAAGAAAAAATTAGATTTGGTAAAAGTACATGAAAAATCCAACGAAGGAATAGGTCAGTTCAACCGGTTCCTTTTGTAGGACTGGCTATCTATTATTTCTGAGCCTGGTATTAGAAATAAATTGAAACTACATATTGAGCCAGATAGATTCTGGGTGCTCTTCATCAGTTCAAACGTAGTAAATCTCTACCCCATCACATTGTAGCACAAGATTCCTGTGGTAGCAATAATGAAGCAGTCACCTCAGTACACGTACGGTGTAATACATACAAGGTTTGTTTTTTTTATCTGAAAGATGCACAATATTTCAGGTTGGCTACTGATATTTATTCCTGTGGAATTCCTTTACAAATGGAATGAATTATTGTTCATTGCTGGGGCCCCAGTTTGCATTAATGATTGCAATAGAATCTGTAACTACGCAAACTATATGCAGGTGAAACTAAACACGAATAAGTATTTAAAGAAACTGGATGGAAAATGATTTGCTCTAAAGAAAGAAGTCTAAGCTTGTAGGTAGGTTCAGCAAGTACTTTGTCAAATTACAATGGAGCGAATGAAACTGAAAAATGAATATAATTTGAATAAATGAATAACATCTTCTCCTCACTGGCGATCAACACTGGTGCACCTCTTGGATGCCTGCTTAGCGCACAACTGTGTAGCTAGGCACAGCTATCTACAAATTTACTGACGACACAACTATTGTCAGAATTTCAGATAGTGATGAGGAGGCATACAGGAGCAAGATAAATCATCTGGTTTAGTAGTCATACAGCAACAACCTTGCGCTCAACATCTGTATGATCAAGGAATTGATTGTGGATTTCAGGAAGGGGAGGTCGAGGGAACAGACATCGGTACTCATTGAGGGATCAGCGGTGAAAAGGATAAACAGATTCGTTCCTGGGAGTCAATATCTCTGAAGATCTATCCTGTGTCCAGCATATTGATGCAATTACACAAAAGCCTGACAGTGGCTATATTTTATTAGGAGTTTGAGGAGTCTTTTGTATGTCACCAAAGACACCCGCAAGTTTTTAAAGGTGTACAGTGGAGAGCATTTTAACTGGCTGCATCACCATCTGTTATAGAGGGGCCACTGCACAGGTTTGGGAAAAGCTGCAGAAAGTTGTAAACTCAGCCAGCTCCGTCATGGGCACTAACCTCCCCAGTATCAAGGACACCTTCATAAGGTGATGCCTCAAGAAAGCGCCATCAGCCATTAAGGACCCCATCACCCAGGACATGCCCTCTTCTCATTGCTACTATTGTGGAGAAGACACACACTCAAAGTTTCAGGGACAGCTTCTTCCCCTCTACCATCCAATTTCTGAATGGACAATGAACCCATGAACACTACGTCACTATTTTTGCTCTCCTTTTACACTACCTACTTAATTTTTATATAGATTATTGTAACTTATGGATTTTAAACATTATTACTGCTGCCGCAAAACAACAAATTTCATGACGCATGCCGGTGATATTAAGCATGATTCTGATTCTGATTTGGAAACAAACTATATCTTGGTCATTGTGCATCCTAAATACTGTCAGTATCTGTATCAAATGTAAAGGGGAGATATGTTCAAGGCATGAAGGAATTGCAGAAAAAAAGCCGTGAGGCTGGTCCCCTTAGCCAAATCTAAGCATAGGTGAAGTTGTAGTTGTGGTAGGACTAAGAACAATAAGAACCAGCTAGATGACGTCAATGAGGAAAGGGGCAGGGTCAGTTCAATATGATTTTTATATTTTTCTCCCTGCCACTGTGATTGAAGCTTCATCCTTTGTTTTTTTTACCAAACAGAACAAAAGTTAACAGAAAAAATTATTAAAGCATACTGTCTATTCTTTTCATAATCCAACAGATTTTGTATAACCATATAACAATTACAGCACAGAAACAAGCCATCTCGGCCCTCCTTGTCCGTGCCGAAGGCTTACTCTCACCTAGTCCCACCGACCTGCACTCAGCCCATAACCTTCCATTCCTTTCCTGTTCATATACCTATCCAATTTTTTTTTAAATGACAATATCAAACCTGCCTCTACCACTTCGACTGGAAGCTCGTTCCACATAGCTACCACTCTCTGAGTAAAGAAGTTCCCCCTCATGTTACCCCTAAACTTTTGCCCCTTAACTCTCAACTCACGTCCTCTTGTTTGAATCTCCCCTACTCTCAATGGAAAAAGCCTATCCATGTCAACTCTATCTATCCCCCTCATAATTTTAAATACCTTTATCAAGTTCCCCCTCAACCTTCTATGCTCCAAAGAATGAAGACCTAACTTGTTCAACCTTTCTCTGTAACTTAGGTGCTGAAACCCAGGTAACGTTCTAGTAAATCTCCTCTGTACTCTCTCTATTTTGTTGACATCTTTCCTATAATTCGGTGACCAGAACTGTACACAATACTCCAAATTTGGCCTCATCAAAGCCTTGTACAATTTTAACATTACATCCCAACTCCTATACTCAATGCGCTGATTTATATAGGCCAGCATACCAAAAGCTTTCTTCATCACCCTATCCACATGAGGTTATTTTTCCTGAATGGTGCTTGATTACAATCGTTCCATGTAATGTGAGAGAATTTAAATGTAAGTGATGAAAACACAAGGACACTGGATTGAACAGAGAGTTTCCTAAGAGAGGACCCGTAACCTGCTTGCCAGCAGTGTACTGCAGGTACTGTCACCTTGAAAAGCATCTGTTTTTAGAGTAACTGAGTGCCAAGCCTCGTTAGACATGGGTTTTGAAAACAGTTTTATTTGTATGATAGGCAATTATTGGATAAATCCCTTGCATTGTTTGTTGCTGCATTATCCAGACCTGCTTTCTATGTAGAATTTGTTGAACTGGGGGGCCCTAATGATTGGCCTCTGCTACGTTTAGTTGCGTGGGTAGAAAGTTGCTGAAGGTGGCATTTAACTTGTTCTTGAAAATTACACAACAATGGCCTGGTGGTATTTATTGTCTATGATTGTTACCCTAAGGGGATTAAGAGTCAACTAATCCTGAGTGCAATCCAATGCCTTTGCCGGCGAGTGAGAGAGTGAGAGAGTGAGAGAGTGAGAGAGTGAGAGAGAGAGAGAGAGAGAGAGAGAGAGAGAGAGAGAGAGAGAGTGAGAGAGAGAGAGAGAGAGAGAGAGAGAGAGAGAGAGAGAGAGAGAGAGAGAGAGAGAGAGAGAGATTACATGTAAATCACAACATGGAAATAGGTTGTTGTTTACACTTTGCAGCAGCAGCAGCTCTAGTTCCATGTGCTGCCTGTCTTAATGCCTGAAAACTTGTTTCACCCAGCACTGAGCAGTTATTTTACACACTGATTCTGGTGGTACATGCTCCAAGTACCCAGTAGAGATGTTCTACCCCTCCTATTCCTCCAGCATTTATTACTTTAATTGTTCTCTTACCCTGGAGCTCGAAAGATATTCCTTACCATTTGCTTTGCCCCATTTTACCATAACCTTGAACACATCTATCAGACTTCTTTTTAATGCGCAAGGTGTTAATGAGATGCATCCTACACTGGTATGCCAAGGGAAGTATTCATGTATACTTTTATAGGTGACTCTCACATTCAGGAGATAGTCGACCTAAATCATAATCTATAGTGTTAAAAACATTGGAATGAAATATAATAATTTTGTTCTCCAGTCCTGCTGGAGGGTGTCGGCTCGAAACGTAAACTGTGCTCTTTTCCACAGATGCTGCCTAGACTGCTGAGTTCCTTCAGCACTTTGTGTGCATTGCTTGGATTTCCAGCACCCGCAGATTTTCTCTTGTTTATATCTGGTTTCTGCTCATCTGGAGTTAAATATTCATGAGCACGTGTCTATTCGCAGATGCCCTTCAAAACCAACTTTTCATTGTATTTCAATTTAATTCAAGTTTAATTGTCATTCAACCATATGTGAATACTCGTGAATACAGCCAAAGGAGACAGTGTTACTATGCTATAACTATTTGCCACTTATATTTATGATCTGGATGGATTACACCCGGGCCATAACAGCAAAATAATACAGATGGTGTTATCTGGTGAAATCCCTCTCACTTATTGTGTGCAATGTTGTAGGGAGAGTGCTTTGACACACAATCATATCCTCTTGTCCAACTGTATCAACTGTTCTTTCCCTTTGCCTCAGGTCCACCACAAATTTCGGAGCGGGTGATCAACCGCCAGACGGTGAGGTTAGGTCGAACGATCAAGCTGCCATGTCCGGTGGAGGGAGACCCACCCCCACTTACCATGTGGACAAAAGACGGGCGCACCATTCACAGTGGCTGGACGCGGTTCCGAGTCCTCCGACAAGGTCTGAAAATCAAGGAAGTGGAAGCTGAAGATGCTGGGACGTACATCTGCAAGGCTACTAATGGTTTTGGCAGCATCAACCTCAACTACACACTCATTGTGATCAGTAAGTACTAAGCAAAACAGGAAGCTTCACCTAGTTCAGTTGTCCGCCATTAAGGCGAACCGTGGCATTCATTTTTCATCTGCGTGTTCCAGCTCGCCTCGTTAACCTCAGCTGCATTATTCTGTACTTTGTAGTCGATTACTTCACAGATGCTGGCCAAAGTCAGCTTGAGGTCCATTTATCACGGGAAATCAGGGGAGCTATCAACCTCAGAGTAAGGTTTTGCCTTATGGTTTAAAATGGGCATCCATCGCTAAGAGCTCAGGAAATGTAGAATGAGCTTGAGCAATAACAATTCTGCTCTGCATCAATTAGTTACTGCTCCTTTAAGGATTAGAAGGAGGGTAAGGCTGCAAATTGTTCAGAACATAAAAAAGCCTTGACCTCACTTTACAAATTTTAAATTTTCTATGCACTCCATTTTTTTTGTATTATAGCCGCTGCTTTGAAAAGTACATTAGTAATCTTGATTTGTCGAGTGTGCAGTGGACATTCTCTCCTTTTTAGGTCACACCCACTTCCACAGCCAAATTACATCCAACAAGAATTTAACTAATCATATCCCTCAGGCTACCAGGAGAGAAGACCAGTAAGCTGTCCATGATTGGTGGAATCATCCCACCTGTTACTTCGCTGGTTTTAGTCTGTTTGTCCAGTAGTGCTCTTTGGGGTAATCTGGGGCAACAAATTTACCTGCTGGAGGAATGTGATTCCTGATGGAGGGTCTCGGCCCGGAGGTTCAACTGTTCATTTTCCTCTATAGATGCTGCTTGACCTGCTGAGTTTCTGCAGGATTTTATTTTTGTGTGTTGCTGGAGGAATTCATTGGGCTAAGCAGCATCTGGTGGGGGTGTGTATGGGGAATGGAATTGTCAATGTTTCAGGTTGAAAGCGTGCATCGGGACTAAGATTGGAGAGGTGAGATTGGTTGTACAAAGAGGAAGGGGGGTAGAGGGTGCCACAGGATCCTGAGGTGATTGGTGGACTGACGAGGGGTGAAAGGTGATGGGCAAGTACTGCTATTTGCTGGCGGGTGGAGTTGGGAGACAGTGGAAGGTGGATGATAGGGATAAACGGGAGCCTACTATCTAGTTAATTTAGCAAATATCTTTATGGTGCTTTAGGATTGTAGTTGGAACAAGATTTTTAGAGCACTTGTAAAATAACAGAATCAATCAACAGTGCTTGTGCTGTAATGCTCCTGGACTTGATCTAAAACATACTGAAGACTCACATAAAAATACTTGCTTAATCAATTCATTGGATCTTGGCATCACTAGAAAGGCTGATGTTTAATGTCTATTCCAAGTGGAACTTAAAGTGAGTGGTTATCTGAGCTATTTCAGCAGACAATTAAGAATAATTTCAGTCATGGTGGAATGGTGGAGAAGACTTCATGGGCCGAATTGCCTAATTCTACTACTATGTCTTATGGTTTAAACTATGTTTTTGTGAGTCTGGGGTTATAAATTGGACAGACTAAGTGAGGATGGCATAATGGGTTGGGTGAAACAGGTGGACATTCATGGCATGCCCATAATGAATAATAGCTAATTTTAAATTTCAAATTTATTTGTATTTAATTAGCTAAATATTAATTCCTGTTTGCCATGAGGGAGATGTGAATGTATATATTTGGTTTCATTGGTTGAAACCTCTAGATTACCATTCCATCACAATGGTAGTATATTTCCATGGGGGGGATGGTTGGGGGGTTTGTCCATAAGACAATAAGGCAGAGAAATTAGGCCCTTCAGCCCATCAAGTCTGTCAATTCCTATCTCCTCCTCTTCTGCATCTTGGCCTCCTAAATTAAAGGCTTCAGCAATGTTCGTATTAAGCTGGAGATTCAGTTAAGGTGAGAGGGGTAAGATTTAATAGGAACTTGAGGGGCTACTTTTTCTACACAAAGAATGGTCTCTATGTGGAATGACTTGTCAGTGGAAGTTGTTGAGGCAGATTCAGTGACAACTTATTGACAGTTGGACAGATACATGGATAGGAAAAGATTAGAACTTAGGGACCAAAGGCTGGCAGATTGGAGTAACACGTATGGCCACGTTGGTAGGCGTGATTGATATGGACAGAAGAGCCTGTTTCCATGCCGTATGACTCCAGAATTCCCACATATGGCAAAGTGGAGCTGGAGTACACCTCATCTTATTCCTGTTTCTTGGTCTTTGGCCACTGGATAGGTCAGTAAATGGTGATGTTCATGAATACGTCGAGCAGGGATCGGCATAGAACAGCTCCCAATAGCAGGTCAGATGCTGAGCTCTGAAATTCAGCTCAGGGGCTTCCGAAAACTGCTTGTTACTGGGCAAGTTTTACTGCGACATAGATAATTTCTTTCTCAAATCTTCACGTTCTCCCTGTGATGTGGGGAAGGAAAGACTGGAATTAAAGGAACGTTTTGGTAGATATTTAAGTTTTAACAACTAAGAATCGTATTTACTTTCATGGAAAAATGCAGAAGGCATCTTTGCAGTTGCAGTTACAAATAGGAGCTGTGGTGACATTGTTATTTGTGTTGCAAGAAATGACTCAGTGCTGCACTAACACAGAGTTGTTATGTTACTGGCTTTAAGCCCTAAACCAAAGTACGAATATAAAAGTGAAATAGGATGATTTTGGATGTTGCCCTGGAAAAATGACCAGCATTAGTCCCTTAATCTTTGCATTCTAGAGAGCTAGCTACATCACAATCAGAAATAAATGTTCTATAGTTCTGCTACACTTGTGAATTAGAAACAGGTTTATTATCAATGACATATGCCACAAGTTCTGTTTTGTGGCAGCAGTTCAGTGCAATACATACAATAAGAAATCTATAGTAAGTAAATAAATAGTGCCAAAACAGAGGAAACTAGTGAAGAAGTGTTTATGGGTTCATGGTCCGTTCAGAAATCTGATGGTGGGGAGAAGAAGCTATTCCAAAAATGTTAAGTGTGCACCCTCATGGTCCTGTCCCTCCTCCCTGGTGGTAGTAATGAGAAGAGGGTAGGTCCTGGAAGGTTGAGGGCCCTTAAGGATGGATGCTGCCTCCTTGAGGCTGTACTTTTTGAAGAATGTTGCTGTCTGTAAGGAGTTTGCATGTTCTCCCCCTGACCGAGTGGGTTTCCCCCACTGCTCTGGTTTCCCCCCAAATTGCAAAGACATATGGATGAATGGGTTAGTCGGTCATACGGGTGCTATTGGGCAGTGCAGGCTTGTTGGGCCAGAAGGTCCTGTTACTGTGCTATACCTCTAAAAAATTGTCCTTGATAGTGGGTAGGCTGGTGTCAATGTTGGAGTATTTACGACATCCTCCAGCTTTTCTCAATCCTGTGCATTTTCGTCTCCAAACTGACAGTGATAGCAACCAGTCACAATACTGTCCATGGTACATCTGTAGAAATATGCTTGTACCAAATCTCCTCAAGCTCCGAATGAAGTACAAGTGCTGTGAGTTGGACTTATTGCCAAGCAGTGTGATATTCAGGATGAATGAGCAACAGTCTTATTGAAAAAAGGGCTTCAGTTCAATACTATACTTGCACAGGAGGCACAGTGAAATAATTTGTAATGGATAAATCTTTGTGGACTGCAAGAATTTAAAATCATGTTTCAGTAAGTGAAAGCTTTTCGAGAATATTTAGTCAAATATGATTTCTATGTGTTTGTAGTTTGGTTTGGATTACTTAAAATAGCTAGATCAATCTCAAATTCAGCCCACACGATTTATTGTTTCACCTCTCCAATTAATTATATTTGCAGGCAGTAGTCAATTCCCATCACTATCACCACCATTTTAATAAGGATTCATGAACCATGAATTGTAATAAATTTCTGCTGAGACTAACAACCCCTAATCTAAGTGACTGTAATATACTCTGTTTAAACTATACCTTGAGGCTATGGTACCTGTGTAACCTTTTGAATTCTCAGTATTTGTTCCTGCTAAGTGGCTTGTTAACTTGTCTAATCTTCTGCTACTGAGCAAACCGGGCTGCCCTGGGATAGGTGGTATTTTCTGTCTAGTTGACTTAATTTTATTTACTGCTTGGTAATTGAGGGCAAGTCCTTTCAGGTCAGAGTTGTTCTTGGAGAATATTTATAATTTTAAAATCTAGTTTATTCCCCAGAGCCTAAGAAGCCACATAAGGCAAGGCCCCTGACCTTTACAACACGGTGGTCTTACA
The DNA here is from genome assembly GCF_030144855.1 of Hypanus sabinus. Lineage (NCBI taxonomy): Eukaryota > Metazoa > Chordata > Chondrichthyes > Myliobatiformes > Dasyatidae > Hypanus > Hypanus sabinus. Next base: position 13,756 of record NW_026780512.1, on the reverse strand, counting down.
TTTCCAACAAACACCACTTACTTCTTTATCTTTAGAACCATATAAGATAGGCTAGTTGGAAAAGTGAGTTAGCACTTTTTCTTCAGTTACCGGACTAGTGTCTCACAGAAAATGGAACAAGTTGCAAATGTATATTGGACTAAAATGTTTTCTGCAGGTCTGCTTTGATATCTATTAATTCACTTCATATTGTAATATATGTGATATGATATGTGAATTAGCCCTCATTGTCAATGTTGAGAAAATTCACCACATTGGCATTTCAGATTTAATTCTGGATTTGTCAAAATGAATTAATTTTTTTCATTTGTTGGAGGCATTGTTTGGAGATACAACTATTTTGTGAAATAAGCAAGTAAGTTGTTGGTAGCACTCTTTTTATAACTTATTAAAAAATGCATGCTATCTTTTAAAATTGTTATTTCTGCCCAGTTTTGTCCTCTTTTTAAAAAGACCTTTGACCCATGGGTTAATAAGTGGTTGGTCTACAGGAGTGGGGTTAAGACAAAGCAACTAAGGGACTACAGTGTCTATTGTCGTCTAGGCCTTGTAAGCACACTCATGTCAACACATGTTTTTAAGAAAACTAAAATTGGGGAGCGTGATTCCAATGCAATATCAGAATATTGCCTAATCTTGATATTGCTTTCTATATCATTGTGTTGTATATCTTTTATATGCGATGGTCCCTAAGGCATTTCCCGCTCTGTTGTGGCATGGATAACTGGAGTAATGATACCTTATTTCCACCTCATAGAATGTTACAACACAGAACAAGCCAGAATAGGGAAAATGAGAATATAGCCCATCACGAATGTGGTAGAAAATTGTTTCCGAATTATTATACATCTTGCATGGGGGAATATCATGGCTACCATACATGGTGTGCTACAACAGTTACAAACGTAGGATCCTAAGTATAGGATTAATAGAACATTCAAAATTGTGAATGGCACCTAGTTTGCATGTTTCAAAAAGTTCTTTCTGTTCCTAATCAAATTAGCCATAATGTTTTTGAAAGCTGGAGTAGGCTGCATTTGTGTTGTGGCGTGGAGACACATTGGCTGAGACTGTCCGGGGAGGACATTAAACACTTGTGCTTCTTTCTGAGAGACATCCACTCCCTGCCTTTGGCTGTCACTGTTGTTGTCTTTTATTTATTTTCTGCGTCTGTAACAGTAACGAGTGATTGTTACTCCATTTGCCGTGATGTGACACTGAGCTCCATTGCTTTGTTTGGCTATTCCAGGGCAACATATAACTCAGTTTACCAACTTGTGTGGCAATCTAGGGGTGAGGGAGTAATTGCTTATACACGTGTGTGAAATTGGAAGCCAGCAAAGTTGGATGGCTGAAAGCTGCCTTTGAAGTATCCATTAGACAACACCTGGAACCATAAATGGACTTCAAAAAAATCGAACTTAACATTGGAAATTTAACCACCATACACTAGAGGAAGAAAGAAAGGGGATCTGGGAAAAATTATTTATAAAGAGCAAGTTTACTATCTGGAACAACATTGTTTACAAGTAATACAATGGAACCAATCAGGGGTTTTGAAAGGGTGTCAGATAGGAACCCCTGGGTCTGCTTCACTTTCCCTTTCTTCTGCAGTCCACTTCCCTCTCCTTTCAGATTCCTTCATCTCCAGACCTTTACCTTTACCACCCACTTGCTTTCAACTTTTAGCTAGCCTCCTTCCCCTTCCCCCACCTTTTCATTCTGGCATCTTCCCCCTTCCTTTCTGGTCTTGAAGAAGGCTCTCTTTCTGCAACATCAACTGTTCATTAGTTTCCATAGATGCTGTCTGACCTGCTGAGTTCCTCAAGCATTTTGTGTGTCACACCGAATTTCCGTCATCTGCAGAACTTCGTCTGTTCATGACTTGAGAAAGATGCAGAGTTGGGTAGTTGGGGTGGGGGTGGTTGGTGAGATTCTGCAAAGATCCTGCCTGCAAACACGGACAGAATGGCTTCCTGTGCAGTCATGATTCTGTAATTATGACTGGTTACTCTCTCCCAACTTACCTTGCCTGCAGAAATGCGTTGAGACTTTTTGAACTGAAGGACAAGCACTACAGCATCAATACTATCATTTTTTGTACTTAATTTAGTAATACCCTTACTTTCTCAACTTCATTGCCAACACCAATAGCTTCTTTTGCATGTTAATTGTTTGTCGATCTTTGTTTATGTATAGTTTCTTCATAAATTATTTTATACTTTTTTATTTGCCTGCAAGAAAATGAATCTCAAGGTGGTATATGGTGACATATAGGTACTTCGATCGTAAATTTACTTTGACTTTTGCTGGTGTTTGCCCAGGATGACAATGCAACATTCCCACGTTTTTTGTAAGGAATGTGAGTGGTGATGCGGATGCAAAGTTGCCGTAAGTTAATCAATCAAGCTAAGGGACTGAGCAATAACTGTGCAGAAGGATGAAGTTAAGTACATCAGTATGGAATACTTTAAGAGATGGGAGAATGGGAAATTTTGATATTCCAAGGTAGCTGAGTTCCATTGTATCCTAGTCACTGAATCTCAAGTTGTGGGTACAACAGGCAATTAGGAAGGCAAATGTTTATTGGCCTTTATTGCAAAAGGATTTGTTTCTTAATACAAATACCTAGAAACTTATTGAGATCATGCATAAGTATTGTGTACAGACATGTTTTCTTTACTTGAAGAACAAATTACTTGACAGAGGAGGAATGCAACAAAGATTCATCAGACTGGAACCAAGGGTGGTGGGTGCTTCATATAAGGAGAGATCGAGCAGTCTCTGGGCCTCAGTTTTGTAGAGTTTAGATAACTAAGAGGTGACCTCATTAAAATATCAAAAATTCTGAGAAGGCTTGGAAAGGGAGGTATGACAAGAATGTTTGTCCTGGCAAAGGAATCTAGAAGTGAGGGCTACAGATAAAGGAAGGGCTATGTAATTCTCCCCTTGGGGATGGTGAACCTTTGGAATTATCTACCCCTGGATGCCATTAAGTTAATTCAGAAAAATGATTGATTGATTTTTTTCTGGATATTAAAAGAATTTCCGAGGCTCTGTTCTGTGCCCAGAACACAAGTGCAATTATGACAAAAGCATGGCAGCACCTTTACTTCCTTGGGATTCTGTGATGATTTGGCATGGTATTTAAAACTTTAACAAACTTCTATAGTTGTATGGTGGAGAGTATACTAACTGGCTGCTTTACAGCCTGGCATGGAAACACCAATGCCTTTAAATGGAAAGTCCTACAGAAAGTGGTGGTTATGGCCCAGTCCATCTCGGGTAAAACCCTCCCCACCATTGAACATTGTCGCAGGAAAGCGGTATCCATCCCACCACCACCACCACCAACCCATGCTGTCTTCTCACTGCTGCCATCAGGAAGAAGATTTAGTAGCCTCAGAATTTACACTGTCAGGTTCAAGCATAGTTATTACCACTCAACCATCAGGCTCCTGAACTGGAGGGAATAACTTCACTCAACTTTACTTTCCTCAACACTGAACTGTTCCCACAACCTATGGACTCACTTTCAAGGGCTCTTCATCTCATTTGCTCAATGTTCCTTGCTTACCTATTATTATTTATCTTTTCTTTTTGTATTTGCAGAGTTTGTTGTCTTTGCACACTGGACGTCTGCCTTGTTGATGTGGTCTTCCATTAATTCTATTATGGTTATTGGATTTATTGAGTATGCCTCAGGAAAATGAGTCTCAGGGTTCTATATGATGACATATATGGACTTTGATAATAAAATTACTTTGAAATTAGAATTGGGGAAAATAACAGGAAAATAGTTTTTGAGGTAGAAATTCATGATCTTGTTTGCTAATGGAGCAGGTTTGAGGGGCCAAAGAATCTACTGCTCCAATTTGTTATGCTCTCATGCTATCTTCCACTGGTTCAGGGGCATTTGAAGATAGTCTATCACTTTGGGTCTGGAGTCACGTACGGACCAGAATGACTACAGTGAGGAAATTTCCTCCCCAAAGGACAATGAGATTTGTATAATGACGCACAGTGTTAATTGGGCAATTTACAAATTTTAATTTCACATTATTTAATTAGTTAAATTTAGACCCAAGAATTAATTGCGAGTTTGGATTTACACCTCCAGTGTGTTAGTCAGGACTCTGGATTAGCCAGTTAGAGTCTTAAGCATTTTTATGAACCAGAAGTGTTTTCATTCCATTACTGTGGGGATCATTTAGCATTGATAATATGAAATTATACGCACAAATTGCCACATTTCTCAATATATCCCTTCAAGTTACAGTTTAATTTAGAAGGCCTATTCCCAGTAAGAAGAGAGAGCTTTGTCAGCTGGCTGCTGTAAGTTTATACATTGTGCATGGGAACCGTGGCTCGATCCAAGGATCACCACTAAGACAAAGCACAAGCATATCCGTGCCCAGATCAGAGCACAAAGTGAACCTGGACAAACAGTCTGGCAACACTGGAGAAGAAGTGCAGTAGGTTTGCAGATGACACAACAATCGGTGGAGTTGTAGGTCATTAAATAAAAGATAGCTTATAGAAAGACATTTATATCAGCTAGAAAATTGGGCAGTATTGCAGCAGATAGAATTTCATCCACACAAGTGTAAGGTAATGTACTTGCTGAGGTGAAATTCTGTTTGGAAATATAGAGTAAATGTCAGGGACTTTCGAAGCATTGGATGTACAGAGAGATCTTGGGGTACAAGTCTAGTGGCAACCCAGGTGGACTGGGTGATAAAAAAAGGGGTTTTGTAGACTTGTCATTGTAGGCCAAGGGTTTACGTATAACAGTTGGGACGTCATATTTCAGTTGTACAAAATATTGGCTAGACATCACTTAGTGTATGGTGTATAGTTCCGGCTGCCACTCGTTTGGAAGGACGTAGGGGCAACAGAGAATGCAGAATAGATTCAGCAGGGTGTTGCTTGGCATGGAGGATTGTAGGTAAAGGAGATTGAATAGGCTGAGTTTACTCTCACTGTAATGAAGCTGACCCTGTGGAGGTTTATATTAATAATAAACAACAATAATAATCATCATAATAGATAGGATAGATAGACCTTTTCCAACAACCTAAAACCATATAGCACAGATTAATGATGCATTTAATGATCTGTGGGGTAGGTTTTTCCCAAGGGGCAGGGTGGGGGAGTATTTGAATGAGCTGCCAGAGGACGTCGTACAATTAGAACATTCAAAAGGAATTTGAGCAGGTACTTTGAAAGGAAAAGAGCAGAGGGATACGGGAGAGCAGAATAGAAAGTAGTGAGGCATCTTGGTTGGCGTGGACAAAGTGGGCTGTAAGGGACTGTTACTGTGCTGTACATTTCTTTGATCCTGTGAACTGGAAGCCAGAGGTTATCAATGCTTATTAACTCTACATTGTTATCGGTAGTCGAGGAGAAAGCCTGGAAGCAGAAAATAGAAACTCGAGTAAAGAACAATGTATTATAAAGATGAATATTTGCTATGGATTGAGAATGCTTTTTTATTTGCAATCTTACCAGGGTTCTTAGAGCAACTGGATGGTTAACTATTTCATCAAAGAATCACATAATTTTAGCAGTGGCTTGGCTTATTGATGGCCACATTTGCAGCACCATATAAATCCTGTCTTTCTCTCTCTATCTGGAACCATGAAGTGGTGTGAAGAATTTTTTTTGCAATGTTAAAAGCCACACAAATAAATCTCATAGTTACATTGAGTGCCAGATCAGAGAGTGTGAAAATTCCATGACTATAACAGATTTTGGTCTTCATTCCAAGCAGACATGCACAGCAGCCAAGTGAAAAACATTTTACTGGCAGTTTAAAGACCATGGATATAAACACACTCATCCTGGAGGGAGTGACAAAGTGGAATTGTTCATATTAGTTCTGCTTCTTTACCGCCTGAGAGATCCATAGTACTCCCGGGAAAACAAATGGAAAGGGCTTTTATATGGAAATAGGAATTAGTGGAGACTATTCGATCCACCGTGCTTATGGTCATTCAGTGAGATCATGTCTAATTTGTGACTGTTCCATAGATCTGACGTTGTCCCATATTTCATGATACATTTTTCAAAATCCTATCAATCTATGATATATGATTAAAATAGGACCTAGCATCAGTTTGCTGAATAATTTTATATAAATTTTACTCTTAGTATTCTTCCTTAATTTTACTCCTGAAGGATTGATTTCTACTCCAAATCCCAAATTTTCCTGGCAGCACAATTTCTTTTTCTCTATTCACATCATTATTGTCCCTTGAACTCTGCAAAACTTTTGATCTCCGCATAACTTTCAAAACTGTAAGGTTCTAGTTTATACATTTTCCTTGCAGTTTAGGTGTCATCTTGGTGAATCCATACTCACCCGCTCCAAGGACTAAATATCCTTCCTTAATTGTGTTGCTTAGAACTGTTCATTGTTTTCCGGGAGTGGTCAAAGCAGAATTGTTTTTTTTCCCATTTTGCACAACCTCTAAAGATTTTAAGGATTAGCTTTATTTGTCACATACGTATTGAAAAATACATAAAAATGCATTGTTTGTGTCAAATCAAATCAGTGAGGATTGTGCTGGGCAGCCTGCAAGTGTTGCTGTGCTTTTGGCAGCAACATAACAAACATAATACTTCATTGTGCTCAAATCCTTTAACTAAAAAAATCTTCATTTCATTAGCTTTTCTTTAGCTATTGTCTGTCTCTGTACCATGATATTTTAACTATTAATCTAAATTATGTTTTCCAATGTACACTTCTTTCGGATTTCCAGAATTTAGAAAATAATCTGAATTGCAGTCAATAACAGAGTTACTTTCTTTGCAAATTGTACTGCAACTAAACGAGAAATGCTCAGGATAGATGAACAGCCAAAAGTTCCTGCTGTTCCACTCTTAGTGGCATAGAAATAGTTTGACATTCACAGCCTCAGCCTTGTAATTCCTGTAATCTTCATAGTAGATTCAAATTAAATCTGTCCCAAATGTAAGTCTTGTCATTTCTAGTGAAAGCACTTATTTAACTGAATGGCAATTTGATTAGGCACTGCCCATTGACCTATTGGCCCATTGATACCATTATTTTACTGTTTCAAGGGCAGCATCTCACTCTTAAGGTTATAAATTGGGCAGCAGATGTTTCTTAACAGTTAGTTTTATTTTTAAATAATTTCCTTCTGCTTCATTGTCTCTCACTTCTCCCTTCCTCCTCTCTGTCCTCACCTTCCACTCTCCCCTTCCTCCTTTTCTCTCCCCTATTCCTTCTCTCTCCCCCTTCCTCCATCTTTCTCTCTTTCCTCCTTCCTTTGGGCGTCCCCCTTTCTTCCTTCTCTCTCTCTCTCTTTCTCTCCTCCCTCTTTTCCTGTCCTTCCTTTAATCTTCTGCCTCCCTACTTCCTTCTCTCTCCCTCTCTCTCTTCTCTCTCTTTTTGCCATCTTAATTGAAAGTCTATCATTTATTATTTTTATTGTCTTCCTACACCAAATTTGACATTAAACTCACCCGTACCATTTTGAAGTTCCTTTTCAATCCAAGGTGGTTAATTTTGAAAACTTCAGCTTGATGGTTAATGAGACACTATGTTGTTTCCTCAGGTCTCAAATTTCCTATAAACCAGGAAATCCACCTTCTTAAATTTCTGTTCCAGCAAGTTAACAACAAAAAATATGTGAAAATGTAAATGCATAGCTATGATGCAGTTAGATATCTAACCACAGCAAAATCTGGACCGTTAACTTTCTGACTCCAAGCTGTGAGCATTAGTGGCTAGGCAAAGACTTTATTACTCATTCCCACTGGCTTTGTGTTGAGTAGTTTGCTGAGCGCTTTAAAAAGGAATTTTAAGAGTCAAATGAATTGCTGTGGGTTTGGAGTTACATATAGACAAGTTTCATTAAGAAGAGCAGACTTCCTTCCCTGATAGACATTAATCAGACAAATATGCCAAACCAATATTTCACAGTCATGGTTCATGATCAGATAGTATTGCACAATTGCATTTACTTTTTAATGTAAATTCCTTTGCCAGACAATGACTCAAACTCACTTCATGTTGATAGTCCAACACTCTGTACACTCTTTGGTCAATACACATAGAATAAGAGTCAGGTTTATTATCATTGATAAAAATATGTAGTAAAACTTGTCATTTTGTGGCTGCAATACAATGCAAAACATAAAAAAATACTATAAGCTGCAAAAAGAAATAATGTAAGTAAGTAATGCAAAAACCTGTTGCAGTCTTGGGCTCTGCACCTACTAGCGGAGACATGGATGCACGTAGTAAGTTATCCTTTTTCAGGTAAATTCACGGTGAGGTGCTAAAGATCAGAGATGCCAATTCCAGCAATGACTGCAGCCAAAAGAACTTTTACCAGGTCTAAAGTGCTGAATCTAATGGAAGCAGGGAGAGAGAGAATAGATTACGTGTTAGCAGAACTCTTAAAGCAACATAACATTCATGAAAAGAATGATTCATGAAACAAAGGTAGCTGGAAGTGCTTGGTGCAGAATTTACTGGTGATGGTTAGATCTTTTTATGTAAGGAACAGCTTTGATGACATAGCTGTATATTCACTCTTCTGACGTATCTATGTTTTACAAGTTTTGTAGAAATAGACAATAAGACCCTAAGAGATTGGAGCAGAATTAGACCATTAGGCCCATCAAGTCTACTCTGCTATTACATTATGGTGAACTTATTATCCCTCTCAACCCTGTTCTCTATCCTACTCCCAGAATCTTTGACATCCTTACAATCATGAGACTATCAACCTCCACTTTACATATACCCCATGACTTGGCTTCCACAGCCGTCTGTGGCAATGAATTCCACAGATTCACCACCCTCTACTAAAGAAATTCCTCCTCATCTCTGTTGTAAAGGGACGTCCTTCTAGTCTGAGGCTGTGCCCTCTGGTCTTGGTGTCCCTCACTGTAAGAAGCATCCTCTTCATGTCCACTCTATGTAGGCATATCAATATTTGATAGGTTTCAATGAGACGCCCCCCCCCCATTATTTATATTACAGTTTCAACTTAAGGGAGTTAGACTGCAAATGATGGCACAGAGTTGAGCTTAGAATAGAATTGCAGAATAATGGTTAATTTAGTGGGCCATTTTCTGTTCATGGCTTAGATTTTGGCCTTGAAAGTGTTTAATTATAGTTTTGCCTGCAATTGATGGTCAATAGAGGAGAAAAACAGAGCTTAGTGGGATACGGGCTGAACACAGGAAATTGGGACCAGCTGGGTAGGCACTGTGGTCAGTACAGACATGTTGGGCTGAAGGGTTTGTATTCATGTTGTATTGCTCAATGACTATATCTCTTCACCTCTAGTAGATGTAATCAATAAGTGGATTTCAATTCTCATTACAGGACAAAACTCGTATTATTAGTTCCTAGCTACATTTAAGACTGGGATTGTTAGTTTCAGAAATTGCAGTTTAGACTGTGGATGTTGGATTGCGGCTGTGTTTTTTTTTTGTGTTTGCTTTATTGATTCCTGTAGTTATGTATTAGCCCTGGGAAAGTTAGAATCTATGTAGTCTGTGGGATTTTTGGTCTCTGCAGTTACAGTTTAGTCTGGGATTATACTGTAGCTCAGTGCAGTTATGGTTTTTCTTACCTGGGTACCTTAGCATCCTATTAGATTGACTACACACACACACACACACACACACACACACACACACATCAAATGTCTGTGACATTAACTTATTAGGTCTCACTTCATCAGAGGTACTCCCTTTGTTCAGCCCATCCATCCCCTTCCTTCTCTGCTGCTGTAAGCCTATTTCTTTTCCCCTTTTCCCAGTTCTGACAAATGTTCTCAGACCTGAAAGGTTAACCGTTCCTCAGATAAGGTGATGCTGTGAAAACAGCTTTTGAGGCATGAAATGTGTCAAACTTCCTGAATTAGGGGATTGCTGAAATGCTTGCCCTTTGGGAGGAAGGTTTAAATAGTTAGTTTTCTAATAAGGATGTAATATGCTTTTTATCATCCAGGTGGTCTATACTGTTTCACGTTTGTGTGTCAAACATGGCTATAAGGACTTTAGATACAACACTGAGGTATGTCATCTGCAGAAATTCTCTGATGACTCAGAAATAGTTGGGTGCATAAAGGGAGGACGGGAGGCTGAATACCGAGTCCTGGTGGAGGACTGTGACATCTTCAGCTCAGCATCACCATGACAAAGGAGATGGTGATGGATTTTAAGAAGACCAAGCCTGCACTGCTCCCAGTTACTATTGATGGTAAGGATGTGGATGTGGCAAGGACCTACAAGTACGTAGGGGTTAACCCGGACCTCAAGACTTGAGTGAAGCACCAATGCAGAGGCTGAGTATAAGAAAAGCTAGAGTCACCCCTATTTCCTGAGGAGACTGAGGTCCTTTGGAATATGCAGGCCTCTCTTTCACAAGTTCTACCAGCCTGTTGTCACCAGTACAATATTCTGTGTGGTGGTGTGCTGGGGCAATGGCATTAACGTGGGTGATGCCAACAGGCTCAATAAACTGATTAGAAAGGCTGGCTCTGTTATAGGAGTCAAACTGGACACACTGGAGGCTATGATAGAGCAAAGAACCATACGGAAAATCCTGGCAATTCTGGACAATGTCTCTCACCCTCTGCAAATGATTTCCGTCTCCATTTCCAGTCCTCCCTGTTGGGCCGCATTGAAGATCCCAGGTATCTGCATTCTGTTGATGGCTTCTCCTGCCAGGCTCACCTTCCAGATTATCATCTCATTCCTCTCCCCCACCCACCAACTTACCTCCCCCCTCATCTGGTTTCACCTATCACCTACCTGCCAGATTGGAGATACAGGAACCTAAACACTCAACATTTAGAAACATAGAAAACCTAGAGCACAATACAGGCCCTTCAGCCCACAATGCTGTGCCAGTCATGTACTTACTTTAGAAATTACTTCAGCTCCATGTACCTTCCCAGGAGCCGCTTTAAAGACCCTATTGTATCCGCCTCCACCACCATCACCGGCAGCCCATTCCATGCACTCACCACTCTCTGTGTAAAAAAACTTACCCCTCACACCTCCTCTGTACCTTCTTCCAAGCACCTTAAAACTGTGCCCTCTCGTGATAGCCATTTCAGCCCTGGGAAAAAGCCTCTGACTATCCACATGATCAATGCCTCTCATCATCTTGTACACCTCTGTCAGGTCACCTCTCATCCTCTGTCACTCCAAGGAGAAAAGGCCAAGTTCACTCAACTTAAGGCATGCTCCCCAATCCAGGCAACATCCTTGTAAATCTCCTCTGCACCCTTTCTACAGTTTCCACATCCTTCCTGTAGTGAGGTGACAAGAACTGAGCACAATACTCCAGGTGGGGTCTGACCAGGGTCAGGAACTGCATCTTCCCCTCTGCCTGAAATACACATTTCATGACGTATGCCTGTAGTAACAAATCTGATTCTGATTCTAATAAGACTGGGATTGCAGGCCAGTTTAGATGATCAAAACTAATTAACGGCAGTTGGATTTGTTGCTCTTCAACATGCTGCACTCTGATTAGGTTAAAACTTTGGCAAATGTGCTGGTTTACTCAAACTATTTAGTCTACATGCTTGTCATTCGGAACAGATATGCCCGGAGTGATGGATTTTTATCGGATTTTACAATTAGCTGTGTAATGACGCAAACAGACAGCTGTTTCTAGTGACAAGAACAGAAACAAAACGGCATGAAACTATTTCCATAAAACTCAGCCACATGTGATATGTAACAAAATAATATTACCAAGGCGTGATGTTTTGAAGGCAGTAATTTAATCTCACAGGGTTCAAATGATGTTCATAAAACACTTGCACTTTGCCCTTTTGGTTTATGAGGTGACCCGAACCCTTCTGCTAGATTAATGCCGTTTAATCACTGCCAGGTATCCATTAATTTCTACATATACTGGCAGATTTACTGATAATCATTTGTAGGTTTGCTTCTAATCGGCTTGCAGTAGCTGTCTAGCATCGAGAGCTGCTCAAGACGTGCCTGCTCTTTACTTAGTGGGTCCACATTTCGACATCTGACTCTCAAGAATTTAACCTGTGGTGGATTGTCTGTGCGGTATCCGGGAAGAAAAACAAACACAAGAACGAATTCAAGTGAAGGCACTTTCGTCTCGGCCTCCGACAGTGGTGAGAGGGTCGCTTGTTTCGGCGGCTCACAAGCTGACTGATGACTGTCCGTACCTCGAGTGCGCCGTGTCTCAACAGTACCACAGTTCAGGGTTGCACCTGTTTATGATTTCCAGGAAAATGGGCGAGTTTTCTGACGATGTAAGTGTAGAAAGTGATTGCCCTTTCTCTCCCCATGCCCTGTGCCCATACCTGATAATGGAAACAGCGGCTGACAAGCGGATATATGGCTGGTGTCAATTTGAGGCATGCAGAGCATATGGATCTGTTTATTCCACAATCCTTTGCAGATGCTTGGGAGCAGAAGGCAGCTTGTACATCCGCGTGAATATCAAAGTGTGAGCCTGTCCATTTTCCTGATTGATTTAAGAGCCAGGCTGCGCAAAGCGTTAGGATTCCTGTCCCCCGTGATCAACCTCTACCCCCATACCCCCTCCTTGTTTTTGATCTGAGCGACAGAGGCAACCTGACTTACTGGATTTTAATAAAGTTCGTCTGTGACGTTGCTGGGGCTTCTGTGCATTGAGAGCTTGCAAACCTCTGGCTCACTTCAAGTAACACTTGTACCGCGATGAGCCGAGCGGCGAGTGGAAAACTCTCAGCACGTCGATGTGCGATGAAGCTGGCTGTGTCTCTGGCTGAAGAGGGCTGGCCTGCTAAACATTACTGTAACTGCAAGATCACTAAGCTGGCTGGTCTGTCCCTTATCCAGAAGAAATTTATGCAAAATAATTAGCATTCCAAAGGCAAATTCCAACCGGTCTTAAAATAGTAAATCCAAATGAAAGCTGACAAAGAGCTCCTATTATTTCCATGATTCACCCTACTCTTGTTGGTTAACGATTACAAAACGTGAAGCTTCGGAGTGACGGTGCTGTTGTCTGAGACTGTAGTTCATGCATTTCATGGAAGCCTCGGCAACCAGTGGCCACTTTATTAGGTACCCCGGTACACCTGTCCGTTAATGCAAATATCTGATCAGCCTGCCACCTAGCAACAACTCAGGACATAAAAGGAAACAGATGTGGTCAAGAGATTCAGTTGTCAATCAGACCACGCATCGGAACGGGGCAGAAATGTGATCTAAGTGACTTTGACCACAGAAAGATTGTTGGTGCCGGACGGGGTAGTTTGAGAGTCTCAAACACTGCGGATCTCCTGAGATTTTTACACATAATAGTCTCTAGGGTTTACGGAGAATGGCGCCAAACAAAAATCCAGTGAGCAGCAGCTCTGCGGAGGACAATGCCTCGTTATTACGAGACGGCTGAGGAGAACGGCCAGACCGGTTCAGGCCGACAGGAAGACAACGGTGACTCAAATAACCACAAGTTACAGCAGAGCATCTCTGAACGCCGGGGGGTTTCAATCCGGCGCACAATAAAGTGGCCGCTGAGGCTGCCGGTTCAACAGGTCGCTGCAGGATTGTGGCATTGTGGTGGTATCATTTCAATAGGACACAAAACCAAAATGCCAGCACCAGAATGTAGAAGCAATGCTGAGGCTTTATCGGTCAGACCACACTTGTGAGCAGGTTTGGGCTCCACATCTAAGGAGGGATGTACTGGCAATGGCGAAGGTCCAGAGGAGGCTCATGAAAATGA
>NW_026780511.1:0-33388 GCF_030144855.1 Hypanus sabinus | reverse complement strand
CAGCCTGTTACACCCCTCCCCGTCTCTGTAACTCTCCCACCGGCTCCTACACTCCTCCCCATGTCTGTAACTCCCCCACCGGCTGTTACACCCCTCCCCCGTCTCTGTAACTCTCCCTCCGGCTCCTAGACCCCCCCCCGTCTCTGTTACTCCCCCACCGTCTCCTACACCACTCCCCGTCTCTGTAACTCCCCCACCGGCTCCTAGACCCCTCCCCGTCTCTGTAACTCCACCACCGGCTCATACACCCCTCCCCGTCTCTGTAACTCTCCCACCGGCTCCTAGACCGCTCCCCGTCTCTGTAACTATCCCACCGGCTCCTAGACCCCTACCTGTCTGTAACTCTCCCACCGGCTCCTAGACCCCTCCCCGTCTCTGTATCTCTCCCCGCCGGCTCCTAAACCCCTCCCCGTCTCTGTAACTCCCCACCGGCTCCTACACCCCTCCCCATTTCTGTAACTCCCCCACCGGCTGTTACACCCCCTCCCCGTCTCTGTAACTCCCCCACCGGCTGTTACACACTCCCCGTCTCTGTAACTCTCCCACCGGCTCCTACACCCCTCCCCCATCTCTGTAACTCCCCCACCGGCTCCTACACCCCTCCCACGTCTCTGTAATTCCCCTACCGGCTCCTACACCCATCCCCGTCTCTGTAACTCCCCGACCGGCTCCTACAACCCCCTCCCCATCTCTGTAACTCCCCCACCGGCTCCTACACCCCTCTCCGTCTCTGTAACTCCCCCACCTGATCATAGACCCCTCCCCATCTCTGTAACTCCCCCACCGGCTGTTACACCCCTCCCCGTCTCTGTAACTCTCCCACCGGCTCCTACTCCCCTCCCCATCTCTGTAACTCCCCCACCGGCTGTTACACACCCCTCCCCGTCTCTGTAACTCTCTCCCACCGGCTCCTAGAGCCCCCCCGTCTCTGTAACTCCCCCACCGGCTCCTACACCCCTCCCCATCTCTGTAACTCCCCCACCGGCTGTTACACCCCTCCCCGTCTCTGTAACTCTCCCACCCGGCCCCCTAGACCCCTCCCCGTCTCTGTAACTCCCCACCGGCTCCTAGACCCCTCCCCGTCTCTGGTAACTCCCCCACCGGCTCATAGACCCCTCCCCGTCTCTGTAACTCCCCCACCGGCTCCTAAACCCCTCCCCGTCTCTGTAACTCCCCCACCGTCTCCTAGACCCCGCCCCGTCTCTGTAACTCCCCCAACGGCTCCTAGAACCCACCCCGTCTCTGTAACTCCCCCACCGGCTCCTAAACCCCTACCCGTCTCTGTAACTCCCCCACCGGCTCCTAAACCCCTCCACTTCTCTGTAACTCCCCCACCAGCTCCTAGACCCCTACCCGTCTCTGTAACTCTCCCACCGGCTCCTAGACCCCTCCCCCGTCTCTGTAACTCCCCCACCGGCTCCTAAACCCCTACCCGTCTCTGTAACTCCCCCTCCGGCTCCTAAACCCCTACCCGACTCTGTAACTCCCCCACCGGCTCCCAACACGCCTCCCCGTCTCTGTAACTCTGTAACTCCCCCACCGGCTCCTAGACCCTCCCCGTCTCTGTAACTCCCCCACCGGCTCCTACACCCCTCCCCGTCTCTGTAACTCCCCCACCGGCTCCTAGACCCCTACCCGTCTCTGTAACTCCCCTACCGGCTCCTACACCCCTCCCCGTCTCTGTAACTCTCCCACCGGCTCTTCAGACCCCTTCCCCGTCTCTGTAACTCTCCCACCGGCTCCCTCGACCCCTCCCCGTCTCTGTAACTCCTCCACCGGCTCCTACTCACCTTCCCCATCTGTGTAACTCCCCCACCGGCTGTTACACCCCTCCCCATCTCTGTAACTCTCCCACCGGCTCCTAGACCCCTCCCCGTCTCTGTAACTCCCCCACCGGCTCCTACACCCCTCCCCATCTCTGTAACTCCCCCACCAGCTGTTACACCCCTCCCCGTCTCTGTAACTCTCCCACCGGCTCCTACACTCCTCCCCATCTCTGTAACTCCCCCACCGGCTGTTACACCCCTCCCCGTCTCTGTAACTCTCCCTCCGGCTCCTAGACCCCCCCCCGTCTCTGTTACTCCCCCCACCGTCTCCTACACCACTCCCCGTCTCTGTAACTCCCCCACCGGCTCCTAGACCCCTCCCCGTCTCTGTAACTCCACCACCGGCTCATACACCCCTCCCCGTCTCTGTAACTCTCCCACCGGCTCCTAGACCGCTCCCCGTCTCTGTAACTATCCCACCGGCTCCTAGACCCCTACCTGTCTGTAACTCTCCCCACCGGCTCCTAGACCCCTCCCCGTCTCTATATCTCTCCCGCCGGCTCCTAAACCCCTCCCCGTCTCTGTAACTCCCCCACCGGCTCCTACACCCCTCCCCATTTCTGTAACTCCCCCACCGGCTGTTACACCCCTCCCCGTCTCTGTAACTCCCCCACCGGCTGTTACACACCTCCCCGTCTCTGTAACTCTCCCACCGGCTCCTACACCACTCCCCATCTCTGTAATCCCCCACCGGCTCCTACACCCCTCCCCGTCTCTGTAACTCCCCCACCGGCTCCTAGACCCCTACCCGTCTCTGTAACTCCCCCACCGGCTCCTACACCCCTCCCCGTCTCTGTAACTCTCCCACCGGCTCCTAGACCCCTCCACGTCTCTGTAACTCTCCCACCGGCTCCTCGACCCCCTCCCCGTCTCTGTAACTCCTCCACCGGCTCCTACACACCTTCCCATCTGTGTAACTCCCCCACCGGCTGTTACACACCCTCCCCATCTCTGTAACTCTCCACACCGGCTCCTAGGACCCCTCCCCGTCTCTGTAACTCCCCCACCGGCTCCTACACCCCTCCCCATCTCTGTAACTCCCCACACCAGCTGTTACACCCCTCCCCGTCTCTGTAACTCTCCCACCGGCTCCTACACTCCTCCCCATGTCTGTAACTCCCCCACCGGCTGTTACACCCCTCCCCATCTCTGTAACTCTCCCTCCGGCTCCTAGACCCCCCCCCGTCTCTGTTACTCCCCCACCGTCTCCTACACCACTCCCCGTCTCTGTAACTCCCCCACCGGCTCCTAGACCCCTCCCCGTCTCTGTAACTCCACCACCGGCTCATACACCCCTCCCCGTCTCTGTAACTCTCCCACCGGCTCCTAGGACCGCTCCCCGTCTCTGTAACTATCCCACCGGCTCCTAGACCCCTAGCTGTCTGTAACTCTCCCACCGGCTCCTAGACCCCTCCCCGTCTCTGTATCTCTCCCGCCGGCTCCTAAACCCCTCCCCGTCTCTGTAACTCCCCCACCGGCTCCTACACCCCTCCCCATTTCAGTAACTCCCCCACCGGCTGTTACACCCCTCCCCGTCTCTGTAACTCCCCCACCGGCTGTTACACACCTCCCCCGTCTCTGTAACTCTCCCACCGGCTCCTACACCCCCTCCCCATCTCTGTAACTCCCCCACCGGCTCCTACACCCCTCCCCGTCTCTGTAATTCCCCTACCGGCTCCTACACCCCTCCCCGTCTCTGTAACTCCCCGACCGGCTCCTACACCCCTCCCCATCTCTGTAACTCCCCCACCGGCTCCTACACCCCTCTCCGTCTCTGTAACTCCCCCACCTGATCATAGACCCCTCCCCGTCTCTGTAACTCCCCCACCGTCTCCTAGACCCCTCCCCGTCTCTGTAACTCCCCCACCGGCTCCTAGACCCCTCCCCGTCTCTGTAACTCCCCCACCGGCTCCTACACCCCTCCCCGTCTCTGTAACTCCCCCACCGGCTCCTACACACCCTCCCCGTCTCTGTAACTCCCCCCATCGGCTGTTACACCCCCTCCCCGTCTCTGTAACTGCCCCACCGGCTCCTACACCCCTCCCCATCTCTGTAACTCCCCCACCAGCTGTTACACCCCCTCCCCGTCTCTATAACTCTCCCACCGGCTCCTACACCCCTCCCCATCTCTGTAACTCCCCGACCGGATGTTGCACCCCTCCCCGTCTCTGTAACTCCCCCACCGGCTCCTAGACCCCTCCCCGTCTCTGTAACTCCCCCACCGGCTCCTACACCCCTCCCCGTCTCTGTAACTCTCCCACCGGCTCCTAGACCGCTCACCGTCTCTGTAACTCTCCCACCGGCTCCTAGTCCCCTTCCTGTCTGTAACTCTCCTACCGGCTCCTAGACCCCTCCCCGTCTCTGTAACTCTCCCACCGGCTCCTAGAACCCTCCCCGTCTCTGTAACTCCCCCACCGGCTCCTACACCCCTCCCCATTTCTGTAACTCCGCCACCGGCTGTTACAACCCCTTCCCGTCTCTGTAACTCTCCCTCCGGCTCCTAGACCCCTCCCCGTCTCTGTAACTCCCCCACCGGCTCCTAGACACCTACCCGTCTCTGTAACTCCCCCACCGGCTCCTACACCCTCCCCCGTCTCTGTAACTCTCCCACCGGCACCTAGACCCCCTCCCCGTCTCTGTAACTCTCCCACCGGCTCCTCGACTCCTCCCCGTCTCTGTAACTCCTCCACCGGCTCCTACATCCCTCCCCATCTCTGTAACTCCCCCACCGGCTGTTACACCCCTCCCCCGTCTCTGTAACTCTCCCACCGGCTCCTAGACCCCTCCCCGTCTCTGTAACTCCCCGACCGGCTGTTACACCCCTCCCCGTCTCTGTAACTCCCCCACCGGCTCCTAGACCCCTCCCCGTCTCTGTAACTCCCCCACCGGCTCCTACACCCCTCCCCGTCTCTGTAACTCCCCCACCGGCTCCTACACCCCTCCCCGTCTCTGTAACTCCCCCACCGGCTCCTAAACCCCTCCCCGTCTCTGTAACTCCCCCACCGTCTCCTAGACCCCGCCCCGTCTCTGTAACTCCCCCAACGGCTCCTAGAACCCTCCCCGTCTCTGTAACTCCCCCACCGGCTCCTAAACCCCTACCCGTCTCTGTAACTCCCCCACCGGCTCCTAAACCCCTCCACTTCTCTGTAACTCCCCCACCAGCTCCTAGACCCCTACCCGTCTCTGTAACTCTCCCACCGGCTCCTAGACCCCTCCCCGTCTCTGTAACTCCCCCACCGGCTCCTAAACCCCTACCCGTCTCTGTAACTCCCCCTCCGGCTCCTAAACCCCTACCCGACTCTGTAACTACCCCACCGGCTCCTACACCCCTCCCCGTCTCTGTAACTCTGTAACTCCCCCACCGGCTCCTAGACCCCTCCCCGTCTCTGTAACTCCCCCACCGGCTCCTACACCCCTCCCCGTCTCTGTAACTCCCCCACCGGCTCCTAGACCCCTACCCGTCTCTGTAACTCCCCCACCGGCTCCTACACCACTCCCCGTCTCTGTAACTCTCCCACCGGCTCCTAGACCCCTCCCCGTCTCTGTAACTCTCCCACCGGCTCCTCGACCCCTCCCCGTCTCTGTAACTCCTCCACCGGCTCCTACACCCCTTCCCATCTGTGTAACTCCCCCACCGGCTGTTACACCCCTCCCCATCTCTGTAACTCTCCCACCGGCTCCTAGACCCCTCCCCGTCTCTGTAACTCCCCCACCGGCTCCTACACCCCTCCCCATCTCTGTAACTCCCCCACCAGCTGTTACACCCCTCCCCGTCTCTGTAACTCTCCCACCGGCTCCTACACTCCTCCCCATCTCTGTAACTCCCCCACCGGCTGTTACACCCCTCCCCGTCTCTGTAACTCTCCCTCCGGCTCCTAGACCCCCCCCCGTCTCTGTTACTCCCCCACCGTCTCCTACACCACTCCCCGTCTCTGTAACTCCCCCACCGGCTCCTAGACCCCTCCCCGTCTCTGTAACTCCACCACCGGCTCATACACCCCTCCCCGTCTCTGTAACTCTCCCACCGGCTCCTAGACCGCTCCCCGTCTCTGTAACTATCCCACCGGCTCCTAGACCCCTAGCTGTCTGTAACTCTCCCACCGGCTCCTAGACCCCTCCCCGTCTCTGTATCTCTCCCGCCGGCTCCTAAACCCCTCCCCGTCTCTGTAACTCCCCCACCGGCTCCTACACCCCTCCCCATTTCTGTAACTCCCCCACCGGCTGTTACACCCCTCCCCGTCTCTGTAACTCCCCCACCGGCTGTTACACACCTCCCCGTCTCTGTAACTCTCCCACCGGCTCCTACACCCCTCCCCATCTCTGTAACTCGCCCATCGGCTGTTACACACCTCCCCATCTCTGTAACTCTCCCACCGGCTCCTACACCCCTCCCCTTTTCTGTAACTCTCCCACCGGCTCCTAGACCCCTCCCCGTCTCTGTAACTCCCCCACCGGCTCCTAAACCCCACCCCGTCTCTGTAACTCCCCCACCGGCTCCTAGACCCCTCCCCGTCTCTGTAACTCCCCCACCGGCTCCTAGACCCCTCCCCGTATCTGTAACTCCCCCACCGGCTCCTACACCCCTCCCCGTCTCTGTAACTCCCCCACCGGCTCCTACACCCCTCCCCGTCTCTGTAACTCCCCCACCGGCTCCTACACCCCTCCCCGTCTCTGTAACTCCCCCACCGGCTCCTACACCCCTCCCCGTCTCTGTAACTCCCCCACCGGCTCCTACACCCCTCCCCGTCTCTGTAATTCCCCTACAGGCTCCTACACCCCTCCCCGTCTCTGTAACTCCCCGACCGGCTCCTACACCCCTCCCCATCTCTGTAACTCCCCCACCGGCTCCTACACCCCTCTCCGTCTCTGTAACTCCCCCACCTGATCATAGACCCCTCCCCGTCTCTGTAACTCCCCCACCGTCTCCTAGACCCCTCCCCGTCTCTGTAACTCCCCCACCGGCTCCTAGACCCCTCCCAGTCTCTGTAACTCCCCCACCGGCTCCTACACCCCTCCCCGTCTCTGTAACTCCCCCACCGGCTCCTACACCCCTCCCCGTCTCTGTAACTCACCCATCGGCTGTTACACCCCTCCCCGTCTCTGTAACTGCCCCACCGGCTCCTACACCCCTCCCCATCTCTGTAACTCCCCCACCAGCTGTTACACCCCTCCCCGTCTCTGTAACTCTCCCACCGGCTCCTACACCCCTCCCCATCTCTGTAACTCCCCGACCGGCTGTTACACCCCTCCCCGTCTCTGTAACTCCCCCACCGGCTCCTAGACCCCTCCCCGTCTCTGTAACTCCCCCACCGGCTCCTACACCCCTCCCCGTCTCTGTAACTCTCCGACCGGCTCCTAGACCGCTCACCGTCTCTGTAACTCTCCCACCGGCTCCTAGTCCCCTTCCTGTCTGTAACTCTCCTACCGGCTCCTAGACCCCTCCCCTTCTCTGTAACTCTCCCCACCGGCTCCTAGAACCCTCCCCGTCTCTGTAACTCCCCCACCGGCTCCTACACCCCTCCCCATTTCTGTAACTCCGCCACCGGCTGTTACACACCCTCCCCGTCTCTGTAACTCTCCCTCCGGCTCCTAGACCCCTCCCCGTCTCTGTAACTCCCCCACCGGCTCCAAGACACCTACCCGTCTCTGTAACTCCCCCACCGGCTCCCACACCCCTCCCCGTCTCTGTAACTCTCCCACCGGCTCCTAGACCCCTCCCCGTCTCTGTAACTCTCCCACCGGCTCCTCGACTCCTCCCCGTCTCTGTAACTCCCTCCACCGGCTCCTACATCCCTCCCCATCTCTGTAACTCCCCCACCGGCTGTTACACCCCTCCCCGTCTCTGTAACTCTCCCACCGGCTCCTAGACCCCTCCCCGTCTCTGTAACTCCCCCCACCGGCTCCTACACCCCTCCCCATCTCTGTAACTCCCCCACCGGCTGTTACACCCCTCCCCGTCTCTGTAACTCTCCCACCGGCTCCTACTCCCCTCCCCATCTCTGTAACTCCCCCACCGGCTGTTACACCCCTCCCCGTCTCTGTAACTCTACCACCGGCTCCTAGAGCCCCCCCGTCTCTGTAACTCCCCCACCGGCTCCTACACCCCTCCCCATCTCTGTAACTCCCCCACCGGCTGTTACACCCCTCCCCGTCTCT
Source organism: Hypanus sabinus (assembly GCF_030144855.1). Lineage (NCBI taxonomy): Eukaryota > Metazoa > Chordata > Chondrichthyes > Myliobatiformes > Dasyatidae > Hypanus > Hypanus sabinus. The sequence goes on along the minus strand of NW_026780511.1, from coordinate 25,406 downwards.
GTAACTCTCCACCGGCTCCTAGACCCCTCCCCGTCTCTGTAACTCCCCCACCGGCTCCTAGACCCCTCCCCATCTCTGTAACTCCCCCACCGGCTCATAGACCCCCTCCCCGTCTCTGTAACTCCCCCACCTGCTCCTAAACCCCTCCCCGTCTCTGTAACTCTCCCACCTGCTCCTAGACCCCTCCCCGTCTCTGTAACTCTCCCACCGGCTCCTAGACCCCTCCCCGTCTCTGTAACTCTCCCACCGGCTCCTACACCCCTTTCCGTCTCTGTAACTCTGTAACTCCCCCACCGGCTCCTAGACCCCTCCCCGTCTCTGTAACTCCCCCACCGGCTCCAATTCCCCTCCACGACTCTGTAACACCCCCACCGGCTCCTAGACCCCTCCCCATCTCTGTAATTCCCCTACCGGCTCCTACACCCCTCCCCGTCTCTGTAATCCCCCACCGGCTCCTACACCCCTCCCCATCTCTGTAACTCCCCCACCGGCTCCTACACCCCTCTCCGTCTCTGTAACTCCCCCACCGGATCATAGACCCCTCCCCGTCTCTGTAACTCCCCCACCGTCTCCTAGACCCCTCCCGTCTCTGTAACTCCCCCACCGGCTCCTACACCCCCTCCCCGTCTCTGTAACTCCCCCACCGGCTCCTACACCCCACCCCGTCTCTGTAACTCCCCCACCGGCTGTTACACCCCTCCCCGTCTCTGTAACTCCCCCAACGGCTCCTACACCCCTCCCCATCTCTGTAACTCCCCCACCAGCTGTTACACCCCTCCCCATCTCTGTAACTACCCCCACCGGCTCCTAGACCCCTCACCGTCTCTGTAACTCTCCCACCGGTACACCCCTCCCCATCTCTGTAACTCCCCCCACCGGCTGTTACACCCCTCCCCGTCTCTGTAACTCCCCCACCGGCTCCTAGACCCCTCCCCGTCTCTGTAACTCCCCCACCGGCTCCTACACCCCACCCCGTCTCTGTAACTCTCCCACCGGCTCCTAGACCGCTCCCCGTCTCTGTAACTCTCCCACCGGCTCCTAGACCCCTACCTGTCTGTAACTCTCCCACCGGCTCCTAGACCCCTCCCCGTCTCTGTAACTCCTCCACCGGCTCCTACACCCCTTCCCATCTGTGTAACTCCCCCACCGGCTGTTACACCCCTCCCCATCTCTGTAACTCTCCCACCGGCTCCTAGACCCCTCCCCGTCTCTGTAACTCCCCCACCGGCTCCTACACCCCTCCCCATCTCTGTAACTCCCCCACCAGCTGTTACACCCCTCCCCGTCTCTGTAACTCTCCCACCGGCTCCTACACTCCTCCCCATCTCTGTAACTCCCCCACCGGCTGTTACACCCCTCCCCGTCTCTGTAACTCTCCCTCCGGCTCCTAGACCCCCCCCCGTCTCTGTTACTCCCCCACCGTCTCCTACACCACTCCCCGTCTCTGTAACTCCCCCACCGGCTCCTAGACCCCTCCCCGTCTCTGTAACTCCACCACCGGCTCATACACCCCTCCCCGTCTCTGTAACTCTCCCACCGGCTCCTAGACCGCTCCCCGTCTCTGTAACTATCCCACCGGCTCCTAGACCCCTACCTGTCTGTAACTCTCCCACCGGCTCCTAGACCCCTCCCCGTCTCTGTATCTCTCCCGCCGGCTCCTAAACCCCTCCCCGTCTCTGTAACTCCCCCACCGGCTCCTACACCCCTCCCCATTTCTGTAACTCCCCCACCGGCTGTTACACCCCTCCCCGTCTCTGTAACTCCCCCACCGGCTGTTACACACCTCCCCGTCTCTGTAACTCTCCCACCGGCTCCTACACCCCTCCCCATCTCTGTAACTCGCCCACCGGCTGTTACACACCTCCCCATCTCTGTAACTCTCCCACCGGCTCCTACACCCCTCCCCTTTTCTGTAACTCTCCCACCGGCTCCTAGACCCCTCCCCGTCTCTGTAACTCCCCCACCGGCTCCTAAACCCCACCCCGTCTCTGTAACTCCCCCACCGGCTCCTAGACCCCTCCCCGTCTCTGTAACTCCCCCACCGGCTCCTAGACCCCTCCCCGTATCTGTAACTCCCCCACCGGCTCCTACACCCCTCCCCGTCTCTGTAACTCCCCCACCGGCTCCTACACCCCTCCCCGTCTCTGTAACTCCCCCACCGGCTCCTACACCCCTCCCCGTCTCTGTAACTCCCCCACCGGCTCCTACACCCCTCCCCGTCTCTGTAACTCCCCCACCGGCTCCTACACCCCTCCCCGTCTCTGTAATTCCCCTACAGGCTCCTACACCCCTCCCCATCTCTGTAACTCCCCCACCGGCTCCTACACCCCTCTCCGTCTCTGTAACTCCCCCACCGGATCATAGACCCCTCCCCGTCTCTGTAACTCCCCCACCGTCTCCTAGACCCCTCCCCGTCTCTGTAACTCCCCACCGGCTCCTACACCCCTCCCCGTCTCTGTAACTCCCCCACCGGCTCCTACACCCCACCCCGTCTCTGTAACTCCCCCACCGGCTGTTACACCCCTCCCCGTCTCTGTAACTCCCCCAACGGCTCCTACACCCCTCCCCATCTCTGTAACTCCCCCACCAGCTGTTACACCCCTCCCCATCTCTGTAACTACCCCACCGGCTCCTAGACCCCTCACCGTCTCTGTAACTCTCCCACCGGTTCCTACACCCCTCCCCATCTCTGTAACTCCCCCACCGGCTGTTACACCCCTCCCCGTCTCTGTAACTCCCCCACCGGCTCCTAGACCCCTCCCCGTCTCTGTAACTCCCCCACCGGCTCCTACACCCCACCCCGTCTCTGTAACTCTCCCACCGGCTCCTAGACCGCTCCCCGTCTCTGTAACTCTCCCACCGGCTCCTAGACCCCTACCTGTCTGTAACTCTCCCACCGGCTCCTAGACCCCTCCCCGTCTCTGTAACTCCTCCACCGGCTCCTACACCCCTTCCCATCTGTGTAACTCCCCCACCGGCTGTTACACCCCTCCCCATCTCTGTAACTCTCCCACCGGCTCCTAGACCCCTCCCCGTCTCTGTAACTCCCCCACCGGCTCCTACACCCCTCCCCATCTCTGTAACTCCCCCACCAGCTGTTACACCCCTCCCCGTCTCTGTAACTCTCCCACCGGCTCCTACACTCCTCCCGATCTCTGTAACTCCCCCACCGGCTGTTACACCCCTCCCCGTCTCTGTAACTCTCCCTCCGGCTCCTAGACCCCCCCCCGTCTCTGTTACTCCCCCACCGTCTCCTACACCACTCCCCGTCTCTGTAACTCCCCCACCGGCTCCTAGACCCCTCCCCGTCTCTGTAACTCCACCACCGGCTCATACACCCCTCCCCGTCTCTGTAACTCTCCCACCGGCTCCTAGACCGCTCCCCGTCTCTGTAACTATCCCACCGGCTCCTAGACCCCTACCTGTCTGTAACTCTCCCACCGGCTCCTAGACCCCTCCCCGTCTCTGTATCTCTCCCGCCGGCTCCTAAACCCCTCCCCGTCTCTGTAACTCCCCCACCGGCTCCTACACCCCTCCCCATTTCTGTAACTCCCCCACCGGCTGTTACACCCCTCCCCGTCTCTGTAACTCCCCCACCGGCTGTTACACACCTCCCCGTCTCTGTAACTCTCCCACCGGCTCCTACACCCCTCCCCATCTCTGTAACTCGCCCACCGGCTGTTACACACCTCCCCATCTCTGTAACTCTCCCACCGGCTCCTACACCCCTCCCCTTTTCTGTAACTCTCCCACCGGCTCCTAGACCCCTCCCCGTCTCTGTAACTCCCCCACCGGCTCCTAAACCCCACCCCGTCTCTGTAACTCCCCCACCGGCTCCTAGACCCCTCCCCGTCTCTGTAACTCCCCCACCGGCTCCTAGACCCCTCCCCGTATCTGTAACTCCCCCACCGGCTCCTACACCCCTCCCCGTCTCTGTAACTCCCCCACCGGCTCCTACACCCCTCCCCGTCTCTGTAACTCCCCCACCGGCTCCTACACCCCTCCCCGTCTCTGTAACTCCCCCACCGGCTCCTACACCCCTCCCCGTCTCTGTAACTCCCCCACCGGCTCCTACACCCCTCCCCGTCTCTGTAATTCCCCTACAGGCTCCTACACCCCTCCCCGTCTCTGTAACTCCCCGACCGGCTCCTACACCCCTCCCCATCTCTGTAACTCCCCCACCGGCTCCTACACCCCTCTCCGTCTCTGTAACTCCCCCACCTGATCATAGACCCCTCCCCGTCTCTGTAACTCCCCCACCGTCTCCTAGACCCCTCCCCGTCTCTGTAACTCCCCCACCGGCTCCTAGACCCCTCCCAGTCTCTGTAACTCCCCCACCGGCTCCTACACCCCTCCCCGTCTCTGTAACTCCCCCACCGGCTCCTACACCCCTCCCCGTCTCTGTAACTCACCCATCGGCTGTTACACCCCTCCCCGTCTCTGTAACTGCCCCACCGGCTCCTACACCCCTCCCCATCTCTGTAACTCCCCCACCAGCTGTTACACCCCTCCCCGTCTCTGTAACTCTCCCACCGGCTCCTACACCCCTCCCCATCTCTGTAACTCCCCGACCGGCTGTTACACCCCTCCCCGTCTCTGTAACTCCCCCACCGGCTCCTAGACCCCTCCCCGTCTCTGTAACTCCCCCACCGGCTCCTACACCCCTCCCCGTCTCTGTAACTCTCCGACCGGCTCCTAGACCGCTCACCGTCTCTGTAACTCTCCCACCGGCTCCTAGTCCCCTTCCTGTCTGTAACTCTCCTACCGGCTCCTAGACCCCTCCCCTTCTCTGTAACTCTCCCACCGGCTCCTAGAACCCTCCCCGTCTCTGTAACTCCCCCACCGGCTCCTACACCCCTCCCCATTTCTGTAACTCCGCCACCGGCTGTTACACCCCTCCCCGTCTCTGTAACTCTCCCTCCGGCTCCTAGACCCCTCCCCGTCTCTGTAACTCCCCCACCGGCTCCTAGACACCTACCCGTCTCTGTAACTCCCCCACCGGCTCCCACACCCCTCCCCGTCTCTGTAACTCTCCCACCGGCTCCTAGACCCCTCCCCGTCTCTGTAACTCTCCCACCGGCTCCTCGACTCCTCCCCGTCTCTGTAACTCCTCCACCGGCTCCTACATCCCTCCCCATCTCTGTAACTCCCCCACCGGCTGTTACACCCCTCCCCGTCTCTGTAACTCTCCCACCGGCTCCTAGACCCCTCCCCGTCTCTGTAACTCCCCCACCGGCTCCTACACCCCTCCCCATCTCTGTAACTCCCCCACCGGCTGTTACACCCCTCCCCGTCTCTGTAACTCTCCCACCGGCTCCTACTCCCCTCCCCATCTCTGTAACTCCCCCACCGGCTGTTACACCCCTCCCCGTCTCTGTAACTCTACCACCGGCTCCTAGAGCCCCCCCGTCTCTGTAACTCCCCCACCGGCTCCTACACCCCTCCCCATCTCTGTAACTCCCCCACCGGCTGTTACACCCCTCCCCGTCTCTGTAACTCTCCCACCGGCTCCTAGACCCCTCCCCGTCTCTGTAACTCCCCCACCGGCTCCTAGACCCCTCCCCATCTCTGTAACTCCCCCACCGGCTCATAGACCCCTCCCCGTCTCTGTAACTCCCCCACCTGCTCCTAAACCCCTCCCCGTCTCTGTAACTCTCCCACCTGCTCCTAGACCCCTCCCCGTCTCTGTAACTCTCCCACCGGCTCCTAGACCCCTCCCCGTCTCTGTAACTCTCCCACCGGCTCCTACACCCCTTTCCGTCTCTGTAACTCTGTAACTCCCCCACCGGCTCCTAGACCCCTCCCCGTCTCTGTAACTCCCCCACCGGCTCCAATTCCCCTCCACGACTCTGTAACACCCCCACCGGCTCCTAGACCCCTCCCCATCTCTGTAATTCCCCTACCGGCTCCTACACCCCTCCCCGTCTCTGTAAATCCCCCACCGGCTCCTACACCCCTCCCCATCTCTGTAACTCCCCCACCGGCTCCTACACCCCTCTCCGTCTCTGTAACTCCCCCACCGGATCATAGACCCCTCCCCGTCTCTGTAACTCCCCCACCGTCTCCTAGACCCCTCCCCGTCTCTGTAACTCCCCCACCGGCTCCTACACCCCTCCCCGTCTCTGTAACTCCCCCACCGGCTCCTACACCCCACCCCGTCTCTGTAACTCCCCCACCGGCTGTTACACCCCTCCCCGTCTCTGTAACTCCCCCAACGGCTCCTACACCCCTCCCCATCTCTGTAACTCCCCCACCAGCTGTTACACCCCTCCCCATCTCTGTAACTACCCCACCGGCTCCTAGACCCCTCACCGTCTCTGTAACTCTCCCACCGGTTCCTACACCCCTCCCCATCTCTGTAACTCCCCCACCGGCTGTTACACCCCTCCCCGTCTCTGTAACTCCCCCACCGGCTCCTAGACCCCTCCCCGTCTCTGTAACTCCCCCACCGGCTCCTACACCCCACCCCGTCTCTGTAACTCTCCCACCGGCTCCTAGACCGCTCCCCGTCTCTGTAACTCTCCCACCGGCTCCTAGACCCCTACCTGTCTGTAACTCTCCCACCGGCTCCTAGACCCCTCCCCGTCTCTGTAACTCTCCCACCGGCTCCTAGACCCCTCCCCGTCTCTGTAACTCCCCCACCGGCTCCTACACCCCTCCCCATTTCTGTAACTCCCCCACCGGCTGTCACACCCCTCCCCGTCTCTGTAACTCTCCCTCCGGCTCCTAGACCCCTCCCCGTCTCTGTAACTCCCCCAGCGGCTCCTAGACCCCTACCCGTCTCTGTAACTCCCCCACCGGCTCCTACACCCCTCCCCGTCTCTGTAACTCTCCCACCGGCTCCTAGACCCCTCCCCGTCTCAGTAACTCTCCCACCGGCTCCTCGACCCCTCCCCGTCTCTGTAACTCCTCCACCGGCTCCTACACCCCTCCCCATCTCTGTAACTCCCCCACCGGCTGTTACACCCCTCCCCGTCTCTGTAACTCTCCCACCGGCTCCTAGACCCCTCCCCGTCTCTGTAACTCCCCCACCGGCTCCTACACCCCTCCCCATCTCTGTAACTCCCCCACCGGCTATTACACCCCTCCCCGTCTCTGTAACTCTCCCACCGGCTCCTACACCCCTCCCCGTCTCTGTAACTCTCCCACCGGCTCCTAGAGCCCCCCCGTCTCTGTAAATCCCCCACCGGCTCCTACACCCCTCCCCATCTCTGTAACTCCCCACCGGCTGTTACACCCCTCCCCATCTCTGTAACTCTCCCACCGGCTCCTAGACCCCTCCCCGTCTCTGTAACTCCCCCACCGGCTCCAAGACCCCTCCCCATCTCTGTAACTCCCCACCAGCTCCTAAACCCCCTACCCGTCTCTGTAACTCCCCCACCGGCTCCTAAACGCCTACCCGTCTCTGTAACTCCCCCACCGGCTCCTAAACCCCTCCCCGACTTTGTAACTCTCCCACTGGCTCCTACACCCCTCCCCGTCTCTGTAACTCCCACACCGGCACCTAGACCCCTACCCGTCTCTGTAACTCCCCCACCGGCTCCTAGACCCCTCCCCGTCTCTGTAACTCCCCCACCGGCTCCTAAACCCCTACCCGTCTCTGTAACTCCCCCTCCGGCTCCTAAACCCCTACCCGACTCTGTAACTCCCCCACCGGCTCCTACACCCCTCCCCGTCTCTGTAACTCTGTAACTCCCCCACCGGCTCCTAGACCCCTCCCCCGTCTCTGTAACTCCCCCACCGGCTCCTACACCCCTCCCCGTCTCTGTAACTCCCCCACCGGGTCCTACACCCCTCCCCGACTCTGTAACACCCCCACCGGCTCCTAGACCCCTCCCCGTCTCTGTAATTCCCCTACCGGCTCCTACAGCCCTCCCCGTCTCTGTAACTCCCCCACCGGCTCCTAAACCCCTCCCCATCTCTGTAACTCCCCCACCGGCTCCTAGACCCCTCCCCGTCTCTGTAACTCCCCCACCGGCTCCTAAACCCCTACCCGTCTCTGTAACTCCCCCTCCGGCTCCTAAACCCCTACCCGACTCTGTAACTCCCCACCGGCTCCTACACCCCTCCCCGTCTCTGTAAATCTGTAACTCCCCCACCGGCTCCTAGACCCCTCCCCGTCTCTGTAACTCCCCCACCGGCTCCTACACCCCTCCCCGTCTCTGTAACTCCCCCACCGGCTCCTAGACCCCTACCCGTCTCTGTAACTCCCCCACCGGCTCCTACACCCCTCCCCGTCTCTGTAACTCTCCCACCGGCTCCTAGACCCCTCCCCGTCTCTGTAACTCTCCCACCGGCTCCTCGACCCCTCCCCGTCTCTGTAACTCCTCCACGCGCTCCTACACCCCTCCCCATCTCTGTAACTCCCCCACCGGCTGTTACACCCCTCCCCGTCTCTGTAACTCTCCCACCGGCTCCTAGACCCCTCCCCGTCTCTGTAACTCCCCCACCGGCTCCTACACCCCTCCCCATCTCTGTAACTCCCCCAGCAGCGGTTACACCCCTCCCCGTCTCTGTAACTCTCCCACCGGCTCCTACACCCCTCCCCATCTCTGTAACTCCCCCACCGGCTGTTACACCCCTCCCCGTCTCTGTAACTCTCCCTCCGGCTCCTAGACCCCCCCGTCTCTGTTACTCCCCCACCGGCTCCTACACCCCTCCCCGTCTCTGTAACTCCCCCACCGGCTCCTAGACCCCTCCCCGTCTCTGTAACTCCACCACCGGCTCATACACCGCTCCCCGTCTCTGTAACTCTCCCACCGGCTCCTAGACCGCTCCCCGTCTCTGTAACTCTCCCACCGGCTCCTAGACCACTACCTGTCTGTAACTCTCCCACCGGCTCCTAGACCCCTCCCATCTCTGTAACTCCCCCACCGGCTCCTAGACCCCTCCCCGTCTCTGTAACTCCCCCACCGGCTCCTAGACCCCTCCCCGTCTCTGTAACTCTCCCGCCGGCTCCTAGACCCCTCCCCGTCTCTGTAACTCCCCCACCGGCTCCTACACCCCTCCCCATTTCTGTAACTCCCCCACCGGCTGTTACACCCCTCCCCGTCTCTGTAACTCCCCCACCGGCTGTTACACACCTGCCCGTCTCTGTAACTCTCCCACCGGCTCCTACACCCCTCCCATCTCTGTAACTCGCCCACCGGCTGTTACACACCTCCCCGTCTCTGAAACTCTCCCACGGGCTCCTAGACCCCTCCCCGTCTCTGTAACTCCCCCACCGGCTCCTAAACCCCACCCCTTCTCTGTAACTCCCCCACCGGCTCCTAGACCCCTCCCCGTCTCTGTAACTCCCCCACCGGCTCCTACACCCCTCCCCGTCTCTGTAACACCCCCACCGGCTCCTACACCCCTCCCCGTCTCTGTAACTCCCCCACCGGCTCCTACACCCCTCCCCGTCTCTGTAACTCCCCCACCGGCTCCTACACCCCTCCCCGTCTCTGGAACTCCCCCACCGGCTCCTACACCCCTCCCCGTCTCTGTAACTCTCCCACCGGCTCCTAGACCCCTCCCCGTCTCTGTAACTGCCCCACCGGCTCCTACACCCCTCCCTGTCTCTATAACTCTCCCACCGTCTCCTAGACCCCTCCCCGTCTCTGTGACTCCCCCACCGGCTGTTACACCCCTCCCCGTCTCTGTAATTCCCCCACCGGCTCCTACACCCCTCCCCATCTCTGTAACTACCCCACCAGCTGTTACACCACTCCCCGTCTCTGTAACTCTCCCACCGGCTCCTACACCCCTCCCCATCTCTGTAACTCCCCCACCGGCTGTTACACCCCTCCCCGTCTCTGTAACTCTCCCACCGGCTCCTAGACCCCCCCCCGTCTCTGTAACTCCCCCACCGGCTCCTAGACCCCTCCCCATCTCTGTAACTCCCCCACCGACTGTTACACCCCTCCCCGTCTCTGTAACTCTCCCACCGGCTCCTAGACCCCCCCCGTCTCTGTAACTCCCCCACCGGCTCCTAGACCCCTCCCCGTCTCTGTAACTCTCCCACCGGCTCCTAGACCCCTCCCCGTCTCTGTAACTCCCCCACCGGCTCCTACACCCCTCCCCATTTCTGTAACTCCCCCACCGGCTGTTACACCCCTCCCCGTCTCTGTAACTCTCCCTCCGGCTCCTTGACCCCTCCCCGTCTCTGTAACTCCCCCACCGGCTCCTAGACCCCTACCCGTCTCTGTAACTCCCCCACCGGCTCCTACACCCCTCCCCGTCTCTGTAACTCTCCCACCGGCTCCTAGACCCCTCCCCGTCTCTGTAACTCTCCCACCGGCTCCTCGACCCCTCCCCGTCTCTGTAACTCCTCCACCGGCTCCTACACCCCTCCCCATCTCTGTAACTCCCCCACCGGCTGTTACACCCCTCCCCGTCTCTGTAACTCTCCCACCGGCTCCTAGACCCCTCCCCGTCTCTGTAACTCCCCCACCGGCTCCTACACCCCTCCCCATCTCTGTAACTACCCCACCAGCTGTTACACCCCTCCCCGTCTCTGTAACTCTCCCACCGGCTGTTACACCCCTCCCCGTCTCTGTAACTCTCCCTCCGGCTCCTAGACCCCCCCCGTCTCTGTTACTCCCCCACCGGCTCCTACACCCCTCCCCGTCTCTGTAACTCCCCCACCGGCTCGTAGACCCCTCCCCGTCTCTGTAACTCCACCACCGGCTCATACACCCATCCCCGTCTCTGTAACTCTCCCACCGGCTCCTAGACCCCTACCTGTCTGTAACTCTCCCACCGGCTCCTAGACCCCTCCCCGTCTCTGTAACTCTCCCACCGGCTCCTAGACCCCTCCCCGTCTCTGTAACTCCCCCACCGGCTCCTACACCCCTCCCCATTTCTGTAACTCCCCCACCGGCTGTTACACCCCTCCCCGTCTCTGTAAATCTCCCTCCGGCTCCTAGACCCCTCCCCGTCTCTGTAACTCTCCCTCCGGCTCCTAGACCCCCCCCGTCTCTGTTACTCCCCCACCGGCTCCTACACCCCTCCCCGTCTCTGTAACTCCCCCACCGGCTCGTAGACCCCTCCCCGTCTCTGTAACTCCACCACCGGCTCATACACCCATCCCCGTCTCTGTAACTCTCCCACCGGCTCCTAGACCCCTACCTGTCTGTAACTCTCCCACCGGCTCCTAGACCCCTCCCCGTCTCTGTAACTCTCCCACCGGCTCCTAGACCCCTCCCCGTCTCTGTAACTCCCCCACCGGCTCCTACACCCCTCCCCATTTCTGTAACTCCCCCACCGGCTGTTACACCCCTCCCCGTCTCTGTAAATCTCCCTCCGGCTCCTAGACCCCTCCCCGTCTCGGTAACTCCTCCACCGGCTCCTAGACCCCTACCCGTCTCTGTAACTCCCCCACCGGCTCCTACACCCCTCCCCGTCTCTGTAACTCTCCCACCGGCTCCTAGACCCCTCCCCGTCTCTGTAACTCTCCCACCGGCTCCTCGACCCCACCCCGTCTCTGTAACTCCTCCACCGGCTCCTACACCCCTCCCCATCTCTGTAACTCCCCCACCGGCTGTTACAACCCCTCCCCGTCTCTGTAACTCTCCCACCGGCTCCTAGACCCCCCCCCCGTCTCTGTAACTCCCCCACCTGCTCCTACACCCCTCCCCGTCTCTGTAACTCTCCCACCGGCTCCTACACCCCTCCCCGTCTCTGTAACTCTCCCACCGGCTCCTACACCCCTCCCCGTCTCTGTAACTCTGTAACTCCCCCACCGGCTCCTAGACCCCTCCCCGTCTCTGTAACTCCCCCACCGGCTCCTAGACCCCTCCCTGTCTCTGTAACTCTTCCACCGGCTCCTAGACCCCTCCCCGTCTCTGTAACTCTCCCACCGGCTCCTAGACCCCTCCCCGTCTGTGTAACTCCACACCGGCTCCTAGACCCCTCCCCGTCTCTGTAACTCCCCCACCGGCTCCTAAACCCCACCCCGTCTCTGTAACTCCCCCACCGGCTCCTAGACCCCTCCCCGTCTCTGTAACTCCCCCACCGGCTTCCTAGACCCCTCCCCGTCTCTGTAACTTCCCCACCGGCTCCTACACCCCTCCCCGTCTCTGTAACTCCCCCACCAGCTGTTACACCCCTCCCCGTCTCTGTAACTCTCCCACCGGCTCCTACACCCCTCCCCATCTCTGTAACTCCCCACCGGCTGTTACACCCCTCCCCGTCTCTGTAACTCTCCCTCCGGCTCCTAGACCCCCCCCCGTCTCTGTTACTCCCCCACCGGCTCCTACACCCCTCCCCGTCTCTGTAACTCCCCCACCGGCTCCTAGACCCCTCCCCGTCTCTGTAACTCCACCACAGGCTCATACACCCCTCCCCGTCTCTGTAACTCTCCCACCGGCTCCTAGACCCCTCCCCGTCTCTGTAACTCTCCCACCGGCTCCTAGACCCCTACCTGTCTGTAACTCTCCCACCGGCTCCTAGACCCCTCCCGTCTCTGTAACTCCCACACCGGCTCGTAGACCCCTCCCCGTCTCTGTAACTCCCCCACCGGCTCCTACACCCCTCCCCATTTCTGTAACTCCCCCACCGGCTCCTACACCCCTCCCCGTCTCTGTAACTCCCCCACCGGCTCCTACACCCCTCCCCATTTCTGTAACTCCCCCACCGGCTCCTAGACCCCTCCCCGTCTCTGTAACTCTCCCGCCGGCTCCTAGACCCCTCCCCGTCTCTGTAACTCCCCCACCGGCTCCTACACCCCTCCCCATTTCTGTAACTCCCCCACCGGCTGTTACACCCCTCCCCGTCTCTGTAACTCCCCCACCGGCTGTTACACCCATCCCCGTCTCTGTAACTCTCCCACCGGCTCCTACACCCCTCCCCATCTCTGTAACTCCCCCACCGGCTGTTACAGCCCTCCCCGTCTCTGTAACTCTCCCACCGGCTCCTAGACCCCCCCCTCCGTCTCTGTAACTCCCCCACCGGCTCCTACACCCCTCCCCATCTCTGTAACTCCCCCACCGGCTGTTACACCCTCCCCGTCTCTGTTACTCTCCCACCGGCTCCTACACCCCTCCCCGTCTCTGTAACTCTCCCACCGGCTCCTACACCCCTCCCCATCTCTGTAACTCCCCCACCGGCTGTTACACCCCTCCCCGTCTCCGTAACTCCCCCACCGGCTCCTAGACCCCTCCCCGTATCTGTAACTCCCCACCGGCTCCTACACCCCTCCCCGTCACTGTAACTCCCCTACCGGCTCCTACACCCCTCCCCGTCTCTGTAACTCTCCCACCGGCTCCTAGACCCCTCCCCGTCTCTGTAACTCCCCCACCGGCTCCCAGACCCCTCCCCGTCTCGGTAACTCCCCCACCGGCTCCTACACCCCTCCCCATTTCTGTAACTCCCCCACCGGCTGTTACACCCCTCCCCGTCTCTGTAACTCTCCCTCCGGCTCCTAGACCCCTCCCCGTCTCTGTAACTCCCCCACCGGCTCCTAGACCCCTACCCGTCTCTGTAACTCCCCCACCGGCTCCTACACCCCTCCCCGTCTCTGTAACTCTCCCACCGGCTCCAAGACCCCTCCCCGTCTCTGTAACTCTCCCACCGGCTCCTCGACCCCTCCCAGTCTCTGTAACTCCTCCACCGGCTCCTACACCCCTCCCCATCTCTGTAACTCCCCCACCGGCTGTTACACCCCTCCCCGTCTCTGTAACTCTCCCACCGGCTCCTAGACACCCCCCGTCTCTGTAACTCCCCCACCTGCTCCTACACCCCTCCCCGTCTCTGTAACTCTCCCACCGGCCCTCTACACCCCTCCCCGTCTCTGTAACTCTCCCACCGGCTCCTACACCCCTCCCCGTCTCTGTAACTCTGTAACTCCCCCACCGGCTCCTAGACCCCTCCCCGTCTCTGTAACTCCCCCACCGGCTCCTAGACCCCTCCCCGTCTCTGTAACTCTCCCACCGGCTCCTAGACCCCTCCCCGTCTCTGTAACTCTCCCACCGGCTCCTAGACCCCTCCCCGTCTCTGTAACTCCCCCACCGGCTCCTACAACCCCTCCCCATCTCTGTAACTCTTCCACCGGCTCCTAGACCCCTCCCCGTCTCTGTAACTCTCCCACCGGCTCCTAGACCCCTCCCCGACTCTGTAACTCTCCCACTGGCTCCTACACCCCTCCCCGTCTCTGTAACTCCCACACCGGCACCTAGACCCCTCCCCGTCTCTGTAACTCCCCCACCGGCTCCTAAACCACTACCTGTCTCTGTAGCTCCCCCACCGGCTCCTAAACCCCTACCCGTCTCTGTAACTCCCCCACCGGCTCCTACACCCCTCCCCGTCTCTGTAACTCTCCCACCGGCTCCTACACCCCTCCCCATCTCTGTAACTCCCCCACCGGCTGTTACACCCCTCCCCGTGTCCGTAACTCCCCCACCGGCTCCTAGACCCCTCCCCTTATCTGTAACTCCCCCACCGGCTCCTACACCCCTCCCCGTCTTTGTAACTCCCCTACCGGCTCCTACACCCCTCCCCGTTTCTGTAACTCTCCCACCGGCTCCTAGACCCCTCCCCGTCTCTGTAACTCCCCCACCGGCTCCCAGACCCCTCCCCGTCTCGGTAACTCCCCCACCGGCTCCTACACCCCTCCCCATTTCTGTAACTCCCCCACCGGCTGTTACACCCCTCCCCGTCTCTGTAACTCTCCCTCCGGCTCCTAGACCCCTCCCCGTCTCTGTAACTCCCCCACCGCTCCTAGACCCCTACCCGTCTCTGTAACTCCCCCACCGGCTCCTACACCCCTCCCCGTCTCTGTAACTCTCCCACCGGCTCCTAGACCCCTCCCCGTCTCTGTAACTCTCCCACCGGCTCCTCGACCCCTCCCAGTCTCTGTAACTCCTCCACCGGCTCCTACACCCCTCCCCATCTCTGTAACTCCCCCACCGGCTGTTACACCCCTGCCCGTCTCTGTAACTCTCCCACCGGCTCCTAGACCCCCCCCGTCTCTGTAACTCCCCCACCTGCTCCTACACCCCTCCCCGTCTCTGTAACTCCCCCACCGGCTCCTACACCCCTCCCCGTCTCTGTAACTCTCCCACCGGCTCCTACACCCCTCCCCGTCTCTGTAACTCTGTAACTCCCCCACCGGCTCCTAGACCCCTCCCCGTCTCTGTAACTCCCCCACCGGCTCCTAGACCCCTCCCCGTCTCTGTAACTCTCCCACCGGCTCCTAGACCCCTCCCCGTCTCTGTAACTCTCCCACCGGCTCCTAGACCCCTCCCCGTCTCTGTAACTCCCCCACCGGCTCCTACACCCCTCCCCGTCTCTGTAACTCTTCCACCGGCTCCTAGACCCCTCCCCGTCTCTGTAACTCTCCCACCGGCTCCTAGACCCCTCCCCGACTCTGTAACTCTCCCACTGGCTCCTACACCCCTCCCCGTCTCTGTAACTCCCACACCGGCACCTAGACCCCTCCCCGTCTCTGTAACTCCCCCACCGGCTCCTAAACCACTACCCGTCTCTGTAACTCCCCCACCGGCTCCTAAACCCCTACCCGTCTCTGTAACTCCCCCACCGGCTCCTACACCCCTCCCCGACTCTGTAACTCCCCCACCGGCTCCTAGACCCCTCCCCGTTTCTGTAACTCCCCCACCGGCTCCTACACCCCTCCCCGTCTCTGTAACTCCCCCCCCCGGCTCCTACACCCCTACCCGTCTCTGTAACTCCCCCACCGGCTCCTACATCCCTCTCCGACTCTGTAACTCCCCCACCGGCTCATAGACCCCTCCCTGTCTCTGTAACTCCCCCACCGGCTCCTAGACCCCTCCCCGTCTCTGTAACTCCCCCACCGGCTCCTAAACCCCTCCCCGTCTCTGTAACTCCCCCACCGGCTCCTACACCCCTCCCCGTCTCTGTAACTCCCCCACCGTCTCCTAGACCCCTCCCCGTATCTGTAACTCCCCCACCGTCTCCTACACCCCTCCCCGTCTCTGTAACTCCCCCACCGGCTCGTAGACCCCTCCCCGACTCTGTAACTCCACCACGGGCTCGTAGACCCCTCCCCGTCTCTGTAACTCCCTCACCGGCTGCTACAACCCTCCCTGTCTCTGTAACTCCCCCACCGACTCCTACACCCCTCCCCGACTCTGTAACTCCCCCACCGGCTGTTACACCCCTCCCCGACTCTGTAACTCTCCCACCGTCTCCTAGACCCCTCCCCATCTCTGTAACTCCCCCACCAGCTCCTAGACCCCTCCCCGTCTCTGTAAATACCCCACCGGCTCCTAGACCCCTCCCCGTCTCTGTAACTCTCCTACCAGCTCCTAGACCCCTCCCCGTCTCTGTAACTCCCCCACCGGCTCCTACACCCCTCCCCGTCTCTGTAACTCTCCCACCGGCTCCTAGACCCCTCCCCGCCTCTGTAACTCTCCCACCGGCTCCTACACCCCTACCCGTCTGTAACTCTCCCACCGGCTCCTAGAACCCTCCCCGTCTCTGAAACTCTCCCACCGGCTCCTAGACCCCTCCCCGTCTCTGTAACTCCCCCACCGGCTCCTAAACCCCTCCCCATCTCTGTAACTCCCCCACCGGCTGTTACACCCCTCCCCGTCTCTGTAACTCTCCCTCCGGCTCCTAGACCCCTCCCCGTCTCTGTAACTCCCCCACCGGCTCCTAGACCCCTACCCGTCTCTGTAACTCCCCTACCGGCTCCTACACCCCTCCCCGTCTCTGTAACTCTGCCACCGGCTCCTAGACCCCTCCCCGTCTCTGTAACTCTCCCACCGGCTCCTCGACCCCTACCCGTCTCAGTAACTCTCCCACCGGCTCATACACCACTCCCCGTCTCTGTAACTCTGCCACCGGCTCCTAGACCGCTCCCCGTCTCTGTAACTCTCCCACCGGCTCCTAGACCCCTACCTGTCTGTAACTCTCCCACCGGCTCCTAGACCCCTCCCCGTCTCTGTAACTCTCCCACCGGCTCCTAGACCCCTCCCCGTCTCTGTAACTCCCCCACCGGCTCCTACACCCCTCCCCATTTCTGTAACTCCCCCACCGGCTGTTACACCCCTCCCCGTCTCTGTAACTCTCCCGCCGGCTCCTAGACCCCTCCCCGTCTCTGTAACTCCCCCACCGGCTCGTAGACCCCTCCCCGACTCTGTAACTCCACCACGGGCTCGTAGACCCCTCCCCGTCTCTGTAACTCCCTCACCGGCTCCTACACCCCTCCCTGTCTCTGTAACTCCCCCACCGGCTCCTACACCCCTCCCCGAATCTGTAACTCTCCCACCGTCTCCTAGACCCCTCCCCATCTCTGTAACTCCCCCACCAGCTCCTAGACCCCTCCCCGTCTCTGAAAATCCCCCACCGGCTCCTAGACCCCTCCCCGTCTCTGTAACTCTCCTACCAGCTCCTAGACCCCTCCCCGTCTCTGTAACTCCCCCACCGGCTCCTACACCCCTCCCCGTCTCTGTAACTCTCCCACCGGCTCCTAGACCCCTCCCCGCCTCTGTAACTCTCCAACCGGCTCCTACACCCCTACCCGTCTGTAACTCTCCCACCGGCTCCTAGACCCCTCCCCGTCTCTGAAACTCTCCCACCGGTTCCTAGACCCCTCCCCGTCTCTGTAACTCCCCCACCGGCTCCTACACCCCTCCCCATCTCTGTAACTCCCCCACCGGCTGTTACACCCCTCCCCGTCTCTGTAACTCTCCCTCCGGCTCCTAGACCCCTCCCAGTCTCTGTAACTCCCCCACCGGCTCCTAGACCCCTACCCGTCTCTGTAACTCCCCTACCGGCTCCTACACCCCTCCCCGTCTCTGTAACTCTGCCACCGGCTCCTAGACCCCTCCCCGTCTCTGTAACTCTCCCACCGGCTCCTAGACCCCTACCTGTCTGTAACTCTCCCACCGGCTCCTAGACCCCTCCCCGTCTCTGTAACTGTCCCACCGGCTCCTAGACCCCTCCCCGTCTCTGTAACTCCCCCACCGGCTCCTACACCCCTCCCCATTTCTGTAACTCCCCCACCGGCTGTTACACCCCTCCCCGTCTCTGTAACTCTCCCGCCGGCTCCTAGACCCCTCCCCGTTTCTGTAACTCCCCCACCGGCTCCTACACCCCTCCCCATTTCTGTAACTCCCCCACCGGCTGTTACACCCCTCCCCGTCTCTGTAACTCCCCCACCGGCTGTTACACCCCTCCCCGTCTCTGTAACTCTCCCACCGGCTCCTAGACCCCCCCCTCCGTCTCTGTAACTCCCCCACCGGCTCCTACACCCCTCCCCATCTCTGTAACTCCCCCACCGGCTGTTACACCCCTCCCCGTCTCTGTAACTCTCCCACCGGCTCCTACACCCCTCCCCGTCTCTGTAACTCCCCCACCGGCTCCTACACCCCTCCCCGTCTCTGTAACTCTCCCTCCGGCTCCTAGACACCTCCCCGTCTCTGTAACTCTCCCACCGGCTCCTCGACCCCTCCCAGTCTCTGTAACTCCTCCACCGGCTCCTACACCCCTCCCCATCTCTGTAACTCCCCCACCGGCTGTTACACCCCTCCCCGTCTCTGTAACTCTCCCACCGGCTCCTAGACCCCCCCCGTCTCTGTAACTCCCCCACCTGCTCCTACACCCCTCCCCGTCTCTGTAACTCTCCCACCGGCTCCTACACCCCTCCCCGTCTCTGTAACTCTCCCACCGGCTCCTACACCCCTCCCCGTCTCTGTAACTCTGTAACTCCCCCACCGGCTCCTAGACCCCTCCCCGTCTCTGTAACTCCCCCACCGGCTCCTAGACCCCTCCCCGTCTCTGTAACTCTCCCACCGGCTCCTAGACCCCTCCCCGTCTCTGTAACTCTCCCACCGGCTCCTAGACCCCTCCCCGTCTCTGTAACTCCCCCACCGGCTCCTACACCCCTCCCCGTCTCTGTAACTCTTCCACCGGCTCCTAGACCCCTCCCCGTCTCTGTAACTCTCCCACCGGCTCCTAGACCCCTCCCCGACTCTGTAACTCTCCCACTGGCTCCTACACCCCTCCCCGTCTCTGTAACTCCCACACCGGCACCTAGACCCCTCCACGTCTCTGTAACTCCCCCACCGGCTCCTAAACCACTACCGTCTCTGTAACTCCCCCACGGCTCCTAAACCCCTACCCGTCTCTGTAACTCCCCCACCGGCTCCTACACCCCTCCCCGACTCTGTAACTCCCCCACCGGCTCCTATACCCCTCCCCGTTTCTGTAACTCCCCCACCGGCTCCTACACCCCTCCCCGTCTCTGTAACTCCCCCCCCCCGGCTCCTACACCCCTACCCATCTCTGTAAATACCCCACCGGCTCCTAGACCCCTCCCCGTCTCTGTAACTCTCCTACCAGCTCCTAGACCCCTCCCCGTCTCTGTAACTCCCCCACCGGCTCCTACACCCCTCCCCGTCTCTGTAACTCTCCCACCGGCTCCTAGACCCCTCCCCGCCTCTGTAACTCTCCCACCGGCTCCTACACCCCTACCCGTCTGTAACTCTCCCACCGGCTCCTAGACCCCTCCCCGTCTCTGAAACTCTCCCACCGGCTCCTAGACCCCTCCCCGTCTCTGTAACTCCCCCACCGGCTCCTAAACCCCTCCCCATCTCTGTAACTCCCCCACCGGCTGTTACACCCCTCCCCGTCTCTGTAACTCTCCCTCCGGCTCCTAGACCCCTCCCCGTCTCTGTAACTCCCCCACCGGCTCCTAGACCCCTACCCGTCTCTGTAACTCCCCTACCGGCTCCTACACCCCTCCCCGTCTCTGTAACTCTGCCACCGGCTCCTAGACCCCTCCCCGTCTCTGTAACTCTCCCACCGGCTCCTCGACCCCTACCCGTCTCAGTAACTCTCCCACCGGCTCATACACCCCTCCCCGTCTCTGTAACTCTGCCACCGGCTCCTAGACCGCTCCCCGTCTCTGTAACTCTCCCACGGCTCCTAGACCCCTACCTGTCTGTAACTCTCCCACCGGCTCCTAGACCCCTCCCCGTCTCTGTAACTCTCCCACCGGCTCCTAGACCCCTCCCCGTCTCTGTAACTCCCCCACCAGCTCCTACACCCCTCCCCATCTCTGTAACTCCCCCACCGGCTGTTACACCCCCTCCCCGTCTCTGTAACTCTCCCACCGGCTCCTAGACCCCTCCCCATCTCTGTAACTCCCTCACCGGCTCCTAGACCCCTCCCCGTCTCTGTAACTCTCCCACGGCTCCTAGACCCCTCCCCGACTCTGTAACTCTCCCACTGGCTCCTACACCCCTCCCCGTCTCTGTAACTCCCACACCGGCACCTAGACCCCTCCCCATCTCTGTAACTCCCCCACCGGCTCCTAAACCCCTACCCGTCTCTGTAACTCCCGAACCGGCTCCTAAACCCCTACCCGTCTCTGTAACTACCCCACCGGCTCCTAAACCCCTACCCAACTCTGTAACTCCCCCACCGGCTCCTACACCCCTCCCCGTCTCTGTAACTCTGTAACTCCCCCACCGGCTCCTAGACACCTCCCTGTCTCTGTAACTCCCCCACCGGCTCCTACACCCCTCCCCGACTCTGTAACACCCCCACCGGCTCCTAGACCCCTCCCTGTCTCTGTAACTCCCCCACCGGCTCCTACACCCCTCCCCGTCTCTCTAACTCCCCACCGGCTCCTACACCCCTCCCCGTCTCTGTAACTCCCCCACCAGCTCCTACACCCCCTCCCCGTCTCTGTAACTCCCCCACCGGCTCCTACACCCCTCCCCGTCTCTGTAACTCCCCCCACCGGCTCCTACACACTTCCCCGACTCTGTAACTCCCCCACCGGATCCTAAACCCCACCCCGTCTCTGTAACTCCCCCACCGGCTCCTAGACCCCTCCCCGTCTCTGTAACTCCCCCACCGTCTCCGAGTCCCCTCCCCGTCTCTGAAACTCCCCCACCGTCTCCGAGTCCCCTCCCCGTCTCTGAAACTCCCCCACCGGCTCCTACACCCCTCCCCGACTCTGTAACTCCCCCACCGGCTCCTACACCCCTCCCCGTCTCTGTCACCCCCACCTGCACCTAGACCCCTCCATGTCTCTGTACCTCCCCCAACTGCTCCTAAACCCCTCCCCGTCTCTGTAACTCCCCCACCGGCTCCTAAACCCCTGCTTGTCTCTGTAACTCCCCCACTGGCTCCTAAACCCCTCCCCGTTACTGCAACTCCCCCACCTGCACCTACACCCCTCCCCATCTCTGTAACTCCCCCACCTGCTCCTAGACCCCTCCCCGTCTCTGTAACTCCCCCACCGGCTCCTACACCCCTCCCCGTATCTGTCACCCCCATCTGCTCCTGGACCCTTCTATGTCTCTGTAACTCCCCCACCTGCTCCTGGATAGCACCCCGTCTCTGTAACTCCCCCACCGGCTCCTAAACCCCACCCCGTCTCTGTAACTCCCCCACCAGCTCCTAAACCTCTCCCCATCTCTGTAACTCCCCCACCGACTCGTAGACCCCTCCCTGTCTCTGTAACTCCCCCACCGGCTCCTACACCCCTCCCCGTCTCTGTGTAAACCGCCTCCAGACTACACCGCTCCCCATCTCCGTAACCCCCCCCACCGGCTCCTAAACCCCTCCCCGTCTCTGTAACTCCATCACTGGCTGCTAGACCCCCTCCCCATCTCCGTAACCCCCCCACCGGCTCCTAAACCCCTCCCCGTCTCTGTAACTCCATCACTGGCTCCTAAACCCCACCCCGTCTCTGTAACTCCATCACTGGCTCCTAAACCCCTCCCCCCTCCCCGTCTCTGTAACCCCCCCACCGGCTCCTAAACCCCTCCCCGTCTCTGTAACTCATCACTGGCTCCTAAACCCCTCCCCGTCTCTGTAACTCCCCCACCGGCTCCTACACACTTCCCCGACTCTGTAACTCCCCCACCGGATCCTAAACCCCACCCCGTCTCTGTAACTCCCCCACCGGCTCCTAGACCCCTCCCCGTCTCTGTAACTCCCCCACCGGCTCCTAGACCCCTCCCCCTATCTGTAACTCCCCCCACCGGCTCCTACACCCCTCCCCATCTCTGTAACTCCCCCACCGGCTCCTACACCCCTCCCCATCTCTGTAACTCCCCCACCGGCTCCTACACCCCACCCCGTCTCTGTAACTCTCCACCGGCTCCTAGACCCCTCCCCGTCTCTGTAACTCCCCCACCAGCTCCTAGACCCCTACCCGTCTCTGTAACTCTCCCACCGGCTCCTAGACCCCTCCCCGTCTCTGTAACTCCCCCACCGGCTCCACACACCTCCCCATCTCTGTAACTCCCCCACCGGCTGTTACACCCCTCCCCGTCTCTGTAACTCCCCCACCGGCTCCTACACCCCTCCCCATCTCTGTAACTCCCCCACCGGCTGTTACACCCCTCCCCGTCTCTGTAACTCCCCCACCCGGCTGTTACACCCCTCCCCGTCTCTGTAACTCCCCCACGGCTCCTAGACCCCCTCCCCGTCTCTGTAACTCCCGCACCGGCTCCTAGACCCCTCCCCGACTCTGTAACTCTCCCACCGGCTGCTAGACCCCTCCCCGACTCTGTAACTCCCACACCGGCACCTAAACCCCTCCCCGTCTCTGTAACTCCCCCACCGGCTCCTAAACCCCTACCCGTCTCTGTAACTCCCCCACCGGCTCCTAAACCCCTACCCGTCTCTGTAACTCCCCCACCGGCTCCTAGACCCCCTCCCCATCTCTGTAACTCCCCCACCGGCTCCTACACCCCTCCCCCGTCTCTGTAACTACCCCACCGTCTCCTAGACCCCACCCCGTCTCTGTAACTCCCCCGACCGCCTGTTACACCCCTCTCCGTCTCTGTAACTTCCCCACCGGCTGTTACACCCCTCCCTGTCTCTGTAACTCCCCCACCGGCTCATAGACCCCTCCCCGTCTCTGTAACTCCCCCACCGGCTCCTAGACCCCCTCCCCGACTCTGTAACTCCCCCACCGGCTCCTACACCCCTCTCCGTCTCTGTAACTCCCCCACCGGCTCATAGGACCCCTCCCCGTCTCTGTAACTCCCCCACCTGCTCCTAAACCCCACCCCGTCTCTGTAACTCCCCACCGGCTCCTAGACCCCTCCCCGTCTTTGTAACTCCCCCACCGGCTCCTAGACCCCTCCCCGTCTCTGTAACTCCCCACCGGCTCCTACACCCCTCCCCGTCTCTCTAACTCCCCCACCGGCTCCTACACCCCTCCCCGTCTCTGTAACTCCCCCACCAGCTCCTACACCCCTCCCCGTCTCTGTAACTCCCCCACCGGCTCCTACACCCCTCCCCGTCTCTGTAACTCCCCCACCGCTCCTACACCCCTCCCCGTCTCTGTAACTCTCCCACCGGCTCCTAGACCCCTCCCCGTCTCTGTAACTCCCCCACCGGCTCCTACACCCCTCCCCGTCTCTGTAACTCCCCCATCGCTCCTTACACCCCCTCCCGTCTCTGTAACTCCCCCACCGTCTCCTAGACCCCTCCCCATCTCTGTAACTCCCCCACCAGCTGTTACACCCCTCCCCGTCTCTGTAACTCTCCCACCGGCTCCTAGACCCTCCCCGACTCTGTAACTCTCCCACTGGCTCCTACACCCCCTCCCCGTCTCTGTAAGCTCCACACCGACACCTAGACCCCTCCCCGTCTCTGTAACTCCCCCACCGGCTCCTAGACCCCCCTACCCATCTCTGTAACTCCCCCACCGGCTCCTAAACCCCTCCCCCGACTCTGTAACTCCCCCTCCGGCTCCTACACCCCTCCCCGTCTCTGTAACTCCCCCACCGGCTCCTACACCCCTCCCCGTCTCTGTAACTCTCCCACGGCTCCCTAGAACCCTCCCCGTCTCTGTAACTCCCCCACCGGCTCCTACACCCCCTCCCCGTCTCTGTAACTCTCCACCGGCTCCTAGACCCCTCCCCGTCTCTGTAACTCTCCCACCGGCTCCTACACCCCTACCCGTCTGTAACTCTCCCACCGGCTCCTAGACCCCTCCCCGTCTCTGAAACTCTCCCACCGTCTCCTAGACCCCTCCCCGTCTCTGTAACTCCCCCCACCGGCTCCTACACCCCTCCCCATCTCTGTAACCTCCCCCACCGGCTGTTACACCCCTCCCCGTCTCTGTACGTCTCCCTCCGGCTCCTAGACCCCTCCCCGTCTCTGTAACTCCCCCACCCGGCTCCTACACCCCCTCCCCATTTCTGTAACTCCCCCACCCGGCTCCTACACCCCCTCCCCGTCTCTGTAACTCTCCCACCGGCTCCTCGACCCCTCCCCGTCTCTGTAACTCTTCCACCGGCTCCTACACCCCTCCCCATCTCTGTAACTCCCCACCGGCTGTTACACCCCTCCCCGTCTCTGTAACTCCCCACCCGGCTCCTAGACCCCTCCCCGTCCTCTGTAACTCCCCCACCGGCTCCTACACCCCTCCCCGTCTCTGTAACTCCCCCACCGGCTCCTAGACCGCTCCCCGTCTCTGTAACTCTCCACCGGCTCCTAGTCCCCTACACTGTCTGTAACTCTCCCACCGGCTCCTAGACCCCCTCCCCATCTCTGTAACTCCCCCACCGGCTGTTACACCCCTCCCCGTCTCTGTAACTCCCCACCGGCTCCTAGACCCCTCCCCGTCTCTGTAACTCCCCCCCACCGGCTCCTACACCCCTCCCCGTCTCTGTAACTCCCCCACCGGCTCCTAGACCGCTCCCCGTCTCTGTAACTCTCCCACCGGCTCCTACACCCCTCCCCATCTCTGTAACTCCCCACCGGCTGTTACACCCCCTCCCCGTCTCTGTAACTCCCCCACCCGGCTCCTAGACCCCTCCCCGTCTCTGTAACTCCCCCCACCGGCTCCTACACCCCTCCCCGTCTCTGTAACTCCCCCCACCGGCTCCTAGACCGCTCCCCGTCTCTGTAACTCTCCCACCGGCTCCTAGTCCCCTCCCCATCTCTGTAACTCCCCGACCGGCTCCTAGACCCCTACCCGTCTTTGTAACTCCCCCACCGGATGTTACACCCCCTCCCCGTCTCTGTAACTCTCCCACCGGCTCCTGGACCCCTCCCCCGTCTCTGTATCTCCCCCACAGGCTCCACACCCCTCCCCATCTCTGTAACTCCCCCACCGGCTGTTACACCCCTCCCCCGTCTCTGTAACTCTCCCACCGCTCCTACACCCCTCCCCATCTCTGTAACTCCCCACCGGCTGTTACACCCCCTCCCCGTCTCTGTAACTCTCCCACCGGCTCCTAGACCCCTCCCCGTCTCTGTAACTCCCCCACCAGCTCCTACACCCCTCCCCATCTCTGTAACTCCCCCACCGGCTGTTACACCCCTCCCCGTCTCTGTAACTCTCCCACCGGCTCCTAGACCCCTCCCCATCTCTGTAACTCCCTCACCGGCTCCTAGACCCCTCCCCGTCTCTGTAACTCTCCCACCGGCTCCTAGACCCCTCCCCGACTCTGTAACTCTCCCAC